>NC_035441.2:158404727-158699326 GCF_002127325.2 Helianthus annuus | reverse complement strand
CTTAACTAATTTTTCTTTTCCATGCTAGTTATTTAGACGAAATAATTACAGGTAATCTACCATCTTTGCCTAGAAAAGCATATTCCAAACCCTTAGGGAGTTTCTTTGAGCTCGATGGGTGGGTCTTTAGGAGACACCTTATTTTGTGGCTCATTTAGATCAAGAACCTTAAAAGTTTGTTCTATGGCTACCTCTTCGTCGACAAAGTGGTCTTCCTCGTGGTTTGTATCAGGTGGTTCAGCTTCATCTTCAATTAGGGGGTCATTGTTGCCAAAAGGATATTTCATTGAGCGCTCAAGATCTATGCTCCTTTTGAATGCCCCTAATTGAAGAGTTAGAGTGTTGAATTTCCGGTTTTTCAAAGCTTTGTGAGTTTGTACAAAAGGTTTTCCCAGACTGAGGGGGGCATCATCTAAGATGACGAAGTCGGTTGGGATTACCATTTGATTTGTTTGAACCAAATATCTTCGATTACACCCATTTCATTACTTTTCGTCGATAGAAAAATGGGTATTTGAAGTGGAGTAAAATCACTAATACTTAACTTTTCAAAAATGTAGTTGGGCATTATGTTAACAACAAAGATCTTTATCAATAGTGACATTACTAATAAACGAATTTTGAAAGAAAACATGGAACCGGTGTGAATGTTAATTTCAAAAGGATCTTCTTTTATTAGCGAGGTTTTGATCATTAGTTAACTTAAACACTTACCATTTTCTTTGATTTTAGCACTAGTGTTTAACTCTTTTTAAAAAACTTGGCATGAGGGGTTATTAAACAATGGTTTTCGAAAGTAGGTGATAAGAGAATAATTCCTCTAAATTAGACTCTTCTTGAATTTTAACATTATACGGACTCACCAATTTTCGTTGTTTAACTCATGTGTCTGTTTTTTCACTTTCTTGTTCTGCTTCCATTTTTACATTTTTAACTACCTCTACGTTATTAATTACTTTTTAACCTCTTTCTTCTCTCGCGCGGGATCCTCTTCCCTTGCGCGAGATTCTTTTATGCAACGTTCGATAGTTTTTAAATGTGTTCTAATATCCTATTGGTCACTTCGGTGAGATTGAAAGAATTTGGATCCTCAAAGCTTGAATCCGGTTGTTCGATCCTTGGTTCCTCATAGTACTCATATGAAGTAGATGGTTTCACACCATTGTTCTTCTTTGTAAGTATATGATGGATAAGGGTCGAAACTTTGGTTCTTCATAGTACTCATATGAGGTGGGTTGTTCACGCCATGGTTCCTCATAATAAGAGTATGAAGGTGGTGGCTCATATGTTGAATCTTCAAAGTATGAGTATGAAGGCTCATACCTTGGTTCATCAAAATACGAGTATGGGGAGGAGGTTCATACCTTTGGTCTTCACAGGATGTGTATGAAGTTGATGGCTCGTACCTGGGCTCCTCATAATGGTTGTATGAATTGGATGGTTGATATGAAGTATATATTATATTGAACCGAGTGTGCATTACGACAATTAGTGCAATAATTACCTCTATAATCATCCTCATCATAGGTGTAGTTGTAATCTCTTGAGTATTGATCCATAGGAATCACTCAACAGACTACAACTGAGTCTCGGGACCAGAAAACAAAAATAAGACGGAAACAGAAGCTGAACACGGCCCCGTGTTGGGTGAACACGGCCCCGTGTTCAGGGACTGTATCTGGGCGTTTTAATTAAATTAACTGGTCACGTTGAGCACGGGGGCGTGTTCAGCGAGCACGGCCCCGTGTTCAGACTCTGTATCTGGGTATCTACTCTAAAATATGCAGCACGGGGGCGTGTTCAGCGAGCACGACCCCGTGTTCAGGCTACTGTAAATGCAAAAACTAAACTAAAATGCAGAAAAATGCGCGCGTTTTAAAAATGTTTTGAAAAACTGATTAGGCCGTCGATTTTAAGCTTTCTTAAAATACTTGTGTCCCCGGCAGCGGCGCCAAAAACTTGATGTGTGTCGGTGTGTATATAATTTAGATATATTTTTAAGCCCTTTTTACACTTTTAGCCAAGTTTTAAATTTATAAAACACGATATTTACTAACACTAAACACACATATGGGCAAGTGCACCCATCGTGGACGTAGTATAGTGTTGGTAAGATACCGAGGTCGTCCAAGGACACAAGAGCTTTTAATACCGGTTTATCCTCAACGTCTAATCAAATCAAAAAGTTAGAAAAATGTTTTAAACTAAGAAAAATAAAAACTAACTAAATGCTGAAAAATAAAATAAAATAAAAACAGATAGACAAGATGAATCACTTGGATCCGACACGTGTATTAGTATAACCTTTGATTATTTTCGCACTTTTGCACTTGTTTAAGAGATTATCTTAGTTATTGTAGTAGGCCCCTTTTTCGGAGGTGACGTTACCCTCAACCCAGTAGTTTGAGTCAGCAAGGATACAATCCTAAAGGGTTGGATTATTGAAAGATAATGAATTAAGTTATTAATGCAAATTATGGTAGGCCCCGCTTTTGGCGGTGACGTTACCCTCGGCTAAGTAGTCTGAGTCAGCAGGGATACAGTCCTAAATAGCCGGGTTATAGTATTAATAGTAGTTAGCTTATGAGGGGGTCAAAGAGTTTGGATCCCCGCCATCCAATACCTATGGGCATTGAAGGAGATCCTACTAAATTTGACCCAGGTCCCAAGCAGGACCTCTAAACGCTGAACAAGGGCAAGACCTTTACCAAACCGTTCCCTTAACCCCCGACCAGGTAGCCAACATACCTCCATATAGACCGTGGAGATATGAATGGTGAAAATCTTTTATTTTATATAGACAGTAAAATAATGCCAAGACACCACGGACAAACGATAAGGAAAGATCACCTTCAACATAAGTAACTAGTTATTAAAGTCATTAATACAAAACCAAATAAAAAGTGCAAAAGATTAAAAATAAAAAGTATTATACTAAACACTTGTCTTCACCAAGTGATGTAAGAGACTTAGGCAAACATGGCCTTGATTGTCAAGAACTCTTACGATCAATCTTGGATCCCGAGACGACTCACACACTCTATGATGGACAATGGATGATGGTGGTGGATGATGGTGTTATGGTGGTGGTGGGTGGTGGATGAAGTGTGAGAGAGGTGGTGTGCCAAGGGATGAGAGAGAATGAAGCCAAGCTCCTCTATTTATAGGCTGAACAGAACGCTGGACACGGCCCCGTGTTCGCTGAACACGGCCCCGTGCCCGTCTGACATTCTCTCTCTTCATTAATTGTAATTGCGAATTACAATTAATGCGCCTGCTGTACTTTCAACACGCCCCCGTGTCCGCTGGGCACGGCCCCGTGGTGAGCAATGGAAGCTTCTACTGGTTTGTCTTTTCTGCTGCTTCCTGGGCACGCCCCCGTGTTCACTGGACACGGGGCGTGTTCAGGCTCTGTTTCTCTTCTCTTTGTCTTGGGAGGTGCTGTTGAGGGTCCGGGCAGTTCACTTTTGTTCCTTTTCTTGTATTTATGGTAGATTTAGTAGTCTTTTTGCTTCTTTTGTGATTTTGAGCTCATTTCATCCTGAAAATACAAAAGGAAGACAAAAACACTCTTTTTCCAACATTAGTACTTAAAAAGGGTTAGTTTTATGCCTTAATTGATGTGTTTTATATGTTGCATTTTACACACATCACCAAGCGGTAGGGTGCTTTGGCAATTGGTGCTGTCCTTGGTAGCAGCTGAATTCTGAATTCAACTTCCCTGTCCGGAGGTAGTCCTGGTAATTCTTCTGGAAACACATCTGAAAACTGAGATACTACAGGAATATCTTTCAATTCTTTTCCTTTAGTGTTAGTTATTATGGAAATTAAATACACTAATGATCTTTTTCTTATATAACTTGTTATTTTCATCACAAAGATGAATTTTCTGAATCTAGAGGGCTTATCTCCTTTAATTGTGATCTTTTCACCCCCTTGGTGAATTTACTTGAATTGACTATTGATCACATAAAATACTGGTTTTATTGGCTATTAACCAATCCATTCCTAATACAACATCAAATCCTGCCAGATTCATTGGATAAAGTTTGCAATAAATTTTTGATTTAAAAATTCTATTCTTGCTCCCTGCAAGATTTCAGAAATCTTAATGGTTTCCCCATTTGCTGTCTCTACTAGACATTGTTGTGGGAGTTTAGTTAACGGCTGATTGAGAAGTTTGCAAAATAAAGTATTAATAAAACTATGGTTCGCACCAGAGTCAAATAATACTTTAGCAAAAACATCATTAACTAAAAACATATCGGCGATTACATCCGGGATCATCTTGGC
Source organism: Helianthus annuus (assembly GCF_002127325.2). Lineage (NCBI taxonomy): Eukaryota > Viridiplantae > Streptophyta > Magnoliopsida > Asterales > Asteraceae > Helianthus > Helianthus annuus. The sequence continues at coordinate 158,695,033 of NC_035441.2, read as the reverse complement.
TTCTTCTGCGGTCAGAACAAATGCTCTAGCATTTTTAGTATTCTTGTTGCCCATGGCTGGAGCTAGTTTCGGACAGTTCGGCTTGATGTGACCCTTTTCTCCACAGTTGAAGCACATTCCATTATTAGGTTTCTTCCTACAATCTTCTTCCTTGTGTCCTGGTATCTTGCAGAAATTACGCTAGGTGGAGCATCTTCCTGAATGCTTCTTCTTGCAAGCCTTACAATAAGGTGCAGGGGTGGAACCTACATTTTTCCCACGGTTGGAATTTCCATAACGAAATTCTTGGGTAAGCCTTTGAGCTAGGTTTCTCCTCTGGTCCTTTTCTCGTGTACGTACTAATTCATCAGTCAAGGTGTTTGCTAGTTCTACAGCTTCTTCTATAGTTTGAGGTCTAGCCGCCTTGACTACATGTCTAATCTCACTGATTAATCCCCAGATGTAATGGGATATTAATACTGGTTTAGGTGATGCAAGGGTTGGCACTATTCTAGCATATTCGAAAAATAATGTGGTGTAACCCTTACTATCCACTCCAGTTGTCACACCCTGGCTTTTGCGGAAGCGTGGTTTATTTGGTGTGACTTCTTAATACCATAGCAACAATCATAACAATGCTATATGATAAAAATACGAGATCTTCATCCATTAATATAATTTAGAAAATACCATAACATGCTTGTCTTGAAACATCAACCCAAAATAAGTTACAACCATGACTTGTTTAAAATGAGTTCACAGGGACTCAACAAAAGACTTTAAATAAAACGAGGTTTGGAGACTTGTGACCCGTCCAGGAAAGGGTTACACCTCCCAAACCCTACAACCCTGGATGACATCTTTATTTAGTACGCAGCTTAACATGCATCACTTGCCAGATCCGACTAATTCCCTGAAATACATGTAGTTTGAAAAATCAACAAAAGTTGAGCGAGTTCATGTGTATGTGAGTATATGTAAACCTTTGAAATATGTATGCATGTATAAATGTCCCTGGTATGTAGCAATAAGGAAGAGATCACCAATGGGTTGCAAAGCCAATGGTATGTGTGAAAAGGTGCAGGAAGTACTCAAACCTAGCAAATTTGTACCGGGCTTCCGGCTGGAAGACATAGTAAACTCTATGGGCCGCCCCGGCCTCATGGGTGTGGGCTCGCTACACCCAAATAGATCTATCACTCATGTCCCTCGGTCCTACGACGAGGATTAATGGCCTTTAAGTGTTGTGCCCACCCTTCACATGATCTAGACGTAAACCCTCCTTAGGCTAACCATACCATGTATAAAATGTCTGTAATAATTGTAACATGTATTCCACCCCCGAAGTATAAAACTGAAAACAGTTAAAAGAAAAGGGGGACATGAACTCACAGTGGTGCGTCTCCTGCTCGTAACTCAGACTCTGTCAGCAATACGACGACCTACAACGTACTAATGCCTATTAGACGAACGGGTCGTGACTTAGTGTAGTATTAATGTTCTCGAGTTACATTTCTTCGGAATTATTCCAAGTTATAACTTCTTGTTAAAATAATAATAATAATTTTAACTTAAATTATATTTTTAGGTTTTGAAATAATAGTTAGACAACTATTTCGTAGTCATACTTCTCAAGTATTCTATATGCGTATTTTCCTTCCCAAGGATGGGGGTATTTTGTGATTAAAGTCTTGACATTATATATTCCTAAGTCCCACTTTAGCAAAATATATAATAACTTATTTGTCAAAAATAATGTGTTTCCAAGAAAATAATTATTTGTCCCGAAACTTATATATTCTCTCAATATACTAGGAAAATATATTATAACTTCTCAAAAATAATATATTTTCTACTTGTCCAAAAATATGTTGTACTTCGTAATAAAATCACATTTTTCATTATCAAAATAATATCCATCAAAATTATACTCGGGACGGTATTTTGTTAAGTTATATTATTTTTCTCTGAAATGATATAACTATACCACATTGCAATCGAATAATAACACAAGCGTTTTAGTATAAAATATATATTCTAAATATATATTTATCCACTTTTATTTACGAAAACCAACCTCCGACACTCTGTATTTTGTTACAAAAAATTATGGCGAGTTTTATTTGGAGAGACAAAGTTTAAAACATACTTGTAAACATTTGTTAGAAAATAATTTCCAAGTGTTTATATTTTTAGAAAATTTCGCCATAGTTTCCCCTAAAAACGGAGGTGTCCATGCTATTAAGCATATCATTTTCTTTTCAAAAATCAATCAACAATCAATCTTTAAACAGTTTTACATTACCAAGAGCAAAAACTATATGCGTTACATATTAATCATGAACTTGATATATCACAAAAACGCGTAGTAACCTGGTAAAGCGTTTAGTGGCCTTAGTTACCTTCCAAAGTGTATTCATTTCTTTAAAAATCCTTTTCTTAAAAGAACCAACTGTTTACAACTTGTAACCATTTTTTACAAAAATTAATCTTTTGAACTCTTCTTGTAAATAAAGTGTTCTTACACTTATTTTATCACCAAAAATGGTGTAGGTGCAAGTAAAAGTCTTGATCTTCTCAAAATCGACTTTTGAACTTGGTTTGTTTTGAAAAGTCTTTTGTAAACCTCGGATCTACATGATCATCAACCTACTTGTTTACTTATATTTCAAGAAAATCATTTTCCTTCAAGTTCATGTTTAAACTAGAAGATGATTATTTCATGTAATCCCCTAATCACCTTCTAACTTGTTAAACCGTGTTTTTAATCATACTTTAACAAGTTCAATATAGTGATTAACATCACATTACCAAGAATCAACAAGTAATCAACAATATATTCACAACAACATTTCATCATGTTTCATCTTTATGTAAACTTTATGTTTAAACTTTTAGTTCATGTTCTTTGGTGTTCTTGATATAATCAACATACTACAACTTTTAACCACTAAAATAGAAGTAAACAAGGGTTAATCAAGAACTTACAACTAGCTCAAAGGCTAGGGAAGATCTCTAGTGAAAAAGATGATGAAAAGTGCATGATGAAAGCAAATGAGAAGGATTCTCCAAGATCTTCAAGCTCCAAACTCCGTGCATCACCTTCTAGACTTGAATGAACTTGGAATTGGAATGATATGGTGGTGACAAGGTGGTGGTGGTGACGGTTGTAAGGTGAGCCGAGAGGGAGAGAGGAGAGTGTGAGGGATGGTGTGGAGATTGTGAAGTGTAAGAGTGGAATGGCCAAGATCTGGTGCACCATACTTATAATCCTCCTACTCAATATTATGCTCACTCAATCAAGCAAAGATCAAATAAAATAAGAGATTATATCTTGGAGGTATGGTGGGGATATTTGGTGGGTCCTTTGGACCGTAAAAGGCATGGGGGGGGGGGGGGGGGGTAATTGTAACATTTAAATGGCAAGTTGGTAAATGATAGTTCAAATCCAAGTATATGGTTACATATGTTAGTTAGTGGGTATTCTAGTGGGTGTTATGGTGTACGGGGACCATAACTAGCCAAGAAATAATTAAACAATGTATTTGACAAAATTTTGGTTTCCCGGGTAATGTCCGGTTGTTCGGTTAGATACCGTTATGTTAAAGTGATAAGTTATTCCGTATAGTGTCCTTTATGTGTCTTTTTGTAACACTATTAATTCCCGACACTTAGGAAAGCATACATGACCATTTTGCCATGTTTTTGCACACTACAAGCATGTTAAAATGCTGAATTTTTTATAGATAGTGCAGAATTCTGCATTATTAGTGAGTTTTAGGCACTTTCCGGCACTTAAACTATCATCTAGAGACGCAGTTTTATGGTCCTTACTTCCCTACACTCCATACTAGTGTAGTACCCTGTCTCTGGCTCATACTAGGTCTCAATATATTGTCTGTCTATGTGCTGGCATTGTCAGCATGTTTGTGAGTTATCCGCTCACTGTGCACTGTGCTTTGTGCATCAAGTTTGTCACTAAAGTTGATGTGCAATAAATGGAGTGACATTATGAAATATGATGCATATGTATGTATGTATGTAACAGAAATCAGAAAGCAGTTTAATCATCAGTTGTAATTAAGCACATTCATTAAGCACGTAATTAAGAATTAATTAATTGTACGGATATCTATAATTATGAGGGTTGTCACATTCTCCCCCCGTTAAGAAAATTTCGTCCTGAAATTTTAGTTCTGCTACTAGATGCAGGGGTCTTGGGGAATAAATGTGGGTATTTGGCCTTCATACGATCCTCACGCTCCCACGTGAATTCTTGGCCATGTCGTACATTCCATCGAACCTGGACGAGCTTGACACTACTCCGGCGTGTTTTCTTAACCTTCCAATCAGTGACCTCAACGGGTTCTTTAGTAAAGTGGAGTGTGTCGTCGATATGAACTTCGTCGGCAGAAATGACCACTGTCTCTTGAGTTGGACTCTTTTTCAGGTTGGATACGTGAAATGTATCGTGAACGCCCTTCAGTTCAGTAGGTAAATCCAACTTGTATGCTACAAGACCAATCCTTTTCAAGATTTTGAATGGACCAATGTATCTAGGGTTCAACTTCCCACGCTTCCCAAAGCATGCCACACCCTTCCAGGGTGAAACCTTTAACAAAACCATATCTCCCACCTCAAATTCCAGAGGTTTCCTTCTTCGGTCCGCATAACACTTTTGCCGATCACGAGCCGCTTTGATGCGTTCTCGGATCTGCGTAATCTTATCAGTCGTTTCCTAGACCAATTCCGGGCCAACAAGCTGTCTATCACCCGCGTCTGCCCAGCATAAGGGTGATCGACACTTACGCCCATAGAGAGCTTCGAACGGTGCGGCTTGGATGCTTGCATGGTAACTGTTATTGTACGAAAATTCAACCAATGGTAGGTGAGTGTCCCAACTTCCACCTAAATCCATTACGCAAGCTCGCAACATGTCTTCTAATGTTTGAATCGTTCGTTCACTCTGTCCGTCTGTCTGCGGATGAAAAGCCATACTCATATTCAACTGAGAACCAAAAGCTTCTTGAAAAGATTACCAAATCCTTGATACGAATCTTCCATCTCTATCAGAGATAATTGAGAGAGGCACTCCATGTCGTGCAACGATCTCTCTTATGTATATCTCAGAAAGTTTGCTCGAGCTGTCTTTCTCTTTGATTGGCAAAAAGTGTGCAGATTTCGTTAAACGGTCTACAATTACCCAAATTGTATCGTGACCTTTGGGCGTCCTTGTCAATTTCATTATGAAGTCCATCGAAATCTGTTCCCATTTCCATTGGGGTATTTCAGGTTGTTGCAAGAGACCTGAAGGCTTTTGGTATTTAACCTTTACCTTAGCGCAAGTTAAACATTTGCCAACATATACCGCAATATCGCTTTTCATTCTCGGCCACCAATAGTAATCCTTTAGATCTTGGTACATCTTATCCGCCCCTGGGTGGATCGAGTACCGTGACTTGTGAGCCTCATCGAAAATAACGTTTCTCAAACCACCAAATAAGGGAACCCAAATTCGTTTCATGAAGCACAACGTTCCTTCCCCGTTTGGTACCAACTGCTTCTCCACGGAGATATTCATTCTCAATATTCCTTTCTTTGAGAGCTTCTCTCTGCGCGGCACAAATACGCAATGAGAGGTCCGTTTGAATAATCATTTCCAAAGCCCCAACCCTTATGTGCTTGATCCTTTCCTTCCGGCTCAGGGCATCGGCGACCACATTCGCCTTCCCTGGGTGATACTTGATTTCACAGTCATAATCATTCAATAGTTCAACCCAGCGTCTTTGCCTCATGTTATGCTCTTTTTGATCAAAAATGTGCTGTAGGCTCTTGTGATCAGTATAAATTGTACATCGCGTGCCATACAACTAATGCCGCCAGATTTTCAAAGCAAAGACCACTACGCCCAATTCCAAATCATGCGTGGTGTAATTTTTCCCGTGGATCTTCAACTGGCGAGAAGCATGTGCTATAACCTTCTGCCGCTACATTAGCACGCAGCCTAAGCCCTGATGCGAGGCGTCGCAATATACCACGAAGTCGTCCGTGCCTTCGGGTAGAGATAAAATTGGCGCGTCGCAAAGTTTGTTCTTCAACAACTGAAATGCGTCTTCTTGCTTGTCTCCCCAATCAAACTTCTTGTCCTTTTGGGTAAGGGAGGTCAAAGGTTGAGCGATTTTCGAGAAATCCTCAATGAACCTGTGGTAATAACCAGCCAAACCTAGAAACTGTCAAATCTCGGTCGGCGTCTTTGGAGTCTCCCAGTTCTTGATCGCCTCAATCTTTGTGGGATCCACATGAATTCCATTTCCATTAACTACATGACCAAGAAATTGGACTTCGCGTAACCAGAACTCGCACTTCGAGAACTTCGCGTATAACTTCTCCTTTTTAAGCAGCTCTAAAATGGCTCTTAAATGTTGCTCATGCTCTTCTTTCGTCTTCGAGTAGATCAAAATGTCATCAATAAACACAATCACAAACTTATCGAGGTATGGCTTACAAACTCTGTTCATCAAATCCATGAATACAGCTGGCAGTTTGTCAGACCAAATGCCATAACCAGGAACTCGTAATGTCCATATCGAGTCCTAAAAGCTGTCTTGGGAATACTTTCTTCTTGTATCCTTAACTGGTGGTACCTGATCGAAGATCGATCTTTGAGTAGAAACTTGATCCTTGTAATTGATCGAACAGGTCATCTATCCTTGGTAAATGATATCTATTCTTGATCGTCAACTTGTTCAGCTCCCGGTAGTCGATACACATGCGAAAACTACCATCTTTCTTCTTAACAAACAAAACTGGAGCTCCCCAAGGCGAGAAGCTTGGTCTGATAAATCCCTTATCTAACAGCTCATGAAATTGTGTTGATAACTCTTGTATTTCCGAGGGCGCAAGTCGATAGGGTGCCTTAGCTATAGGCGCGGCGCCTGGAACTAAGTCAATATGAAACTCGACTTGCCTTTGCGGCGGCAATCCTGGCAAGTCTTTTGGAAAGACTTCAGGATACTCCTTCACGACTGGAATATCTTCTAACTTTGGCTCAGCAGCTGCTTTATCGACGATGTGTGCCAAGAAGGCAACACATCCCTTCTTTAAACATTTTCGAGCCTTTAAGTAACTAATGATCCTCAGAGGCGCATCACGCTTCTCTCCGTGTACCACAATCGTCTCTCCATCCGCCATTGGAATGCGAATGGTCTTCTCGTGACATACAGTTTCTGCCCGGTTGCTGGACAACCAATCCATCCCTATTACCACGTCGAAGCTTCCCAACTCGACTGGCAGTAGATCCAGTGTAAACTCGTGTTCTCCCAGCTCTATTACACATCCTCTAATGACTTCGTTCGTTTCAACTAGCTTTCCATTAGCCAGTTCAATTGAGTACGGAATGTCTAACTTACCAGCAGTTAACCCAAGCATTTTCTTAAATTCTAGCGATACAAAACTATAGTCGGCACCAGTATCGAATAGCACAGATGCAAAACGTTGATTAATAGGGAACGTACCAGTAACAACATTTGGATCTTGGCGCGCTTCCCTCGCACCGATGTCGAATACCCTTCCTTGAGTCTGATTAAGTTTTGGGCATTCACGCTTGAAGTGCCCGACGTCTCCACAGTTAAAACATCCTGGTCCTCGACCATTACCATTTCCAGTACCGCCTTGTGCGTTGTTTGTTCCCCGGTTACCAACTTGATTCCTAGCATTTCCACGATTTCCATTCCCGCCATTTCCTCCCTGTTGGCGGTTTCCATTCCCATTTCCATAACCTCGCTGACCACCACGACCAGCACCGGTACCAACCCAGCATGTTTCTTTTGAGTGGCCAGTCTTCCCACAAGACTCACATTTCCTGAATCTGCATGGGCCGGGATGATGATATTGGCATGCATCACACTTGGGCAGAGTGCCCATGTATCCTTTCTCTTTTTGTTCATTGCCAGTCTTTACTTCAACTGGCGGGTTTGTATCTCTCCTCTTGCTGGCACTGCCGGTACTTTTCTTTAAGTTTGAGAACTTCCGTTTGTTCTCACTTGATGATTCAACGTGTGTCTCCTTTTTCTTTGGTTCAGAAATTGAAAACTTGTTTAATCTGATGGCTTCTTCTGTAAGTGCCACGCTGAGATCAATGGCTTCGGTAATTGTTGGAGGCTTTGACGTTGTTACCATACTCATGATCTGGGGTGCCAAACCCCAGATGAAACGCTCCACGCATTTGAATTCAGGCGTAACCATGTATGGTACCACATGAGACAGATCATGAAACCTTTATACATACTCGGCAATCTTCGGGCCGTCCATTTTAAGATTCCAAAATTCAGTTTCCAGCTTCTGAATATCGGCCCTGGAGCAATACTTTTTATGCATGAGCTCCTTCAGCTCGTTCCAAGTCATAACGTATGTCGCGGCCTTTCCTAGAGTTTGGACTTGTAGGTTCCACCATGAAAGTGCTCCATCGGTGAACAGTCCGGAAATGTAGGTAACTTGCTGTTCTGGTGTGCATTTGCTCATCCGTAGTACTGAGTCGGTCTTTTCCGTCCATTGAACATACGCCACTGCACCCCCGGTGCCATAAAAGTTAAGCGGTTTGCAGTCTAGAAATTGCTTATAAGTACAGCCATTTGGGAGGTTGTTCCTTGAGGTACCCCCGCTAGTTTCGACGCGTGAGGCCTCGTAATCCGCTATTGTTTGCGAAATTCTTGCTTGTAATTCGGCCTCAGTAGTGGGCAAATGGTTTTCCCTTCTTGGAGGCATCTTCTATAAGAAGGTTGTATTGGTCAAGTTGTAATAAGTATAATGAGTACGTAATACGCATATGTAATAACATTCATCAACACAATAACACATAACATCCCATGACATAACATAAAACAAATAACCCAACAACGCATGTAATGAGAAGGCTGCAATTGAGCTATCATATAACAAGACCACAAGTTTTACAAATGTTTCGTACATCAAAAGAGACTAAGGGTTACATCGCCCTTGTCTGAACTGTCTAACAATATACAACAATCAAAAGTCATAATGTCATCATGTGGTCTTCAAAATGTCGTACAGTCTGGCTCAATAGCTGAATTCTCATTAAAAGCATAACACCTGCAGCAAACCAAAAATCCTCAAGCTGATGGGGGAGGAGAAGGAGGTGGAGGGATGAAAAGCAAACGGCGCAAATGCACCAAATCCTCCTCGAGTGCATGGACAACGCGCAGCAGGTAAGCAATCTGCTGCTCCGTAGTGAGGAAGCGGACATCAGAATCAGGGTACGGTAGGAGAGGAGCTGGTGGTGTCGCAAATGGAGACTGACAATGACAAGGGGGAGGACGCGGAATCCTCTCCAGCTCCTGGACTCGTCGGCTCAACGCATCCTGCTATAACTGCAAGGATATAAGTATATCATCCGTCGTATACCCAACATGAAAAGGATGGTATGGATCTGACAAAGGCATGACATTGGGCGAAGACCACATAAATGGCTCGCCCGTGGGTGCTGACGAAGAAAAAGTAGTGTGTGCAGCAGGTGCAAAAGGTGGTATAAACGGAAAGGTTGCTGTCATAGGTGGTATGTGATCGTGGTGCTGAGTAGAAGGTCCTTCCCCTGGACGGGGAGGAGGAATGTCCTGGAGAAAAGTGATGGGTAAGTCTCTGAGGTGGACATTCGATATGTGAAGGTGAAACTGTGGGAAGTCGGCGGGTGCAAAAACAGGTGCAGCAGGGGGAATGACTGGTAGAACAAATGGAGGATAGTCATCATCATCCTCAATCCACCCATTACGGGTGTCAGCATACCTAGGATCAATGTGTGTGGCAAAAGGTGCTCGGTCAACAAATACTGGCATAGGATCAGGCAGAGGTGCCGCGACTAGAACCTCAACAACTGGCGGTGTAATGACTGGAACATCAACAATGGATGGTGCAACGACTGGGGCATCAACAACGGGTGGTGCAACGACTGGAGCATCAACATGAATAGGGTCGTGCACTGGTAAAGGGTCGAGAGCAAGAACAGGCTCTGGTACTATATCGGGCTCTGGATCGGCGGGAGCAGGCTCATGATCAGCGGGCATGTTGAGAAGCTGATCATCAGGAAGAACAGGAGCCTCAGCAGGCTGCTCCTCGAGGATAAACTCAACCTCCTGGTCTGGATCGTGATCGAGTGGAAAAATGGGGTCAAACTCGTCCTCAAACTCGACATCCTGATCATCGTCGTGTGGAAAGCCAGGGATGATCCTAAATCCTAGCGGCGGAACGGGCGCCTCAGACATAGAAGTATTGGAGTCGGTGTCTGTGGGGTATCGCTGTAACCCCAGCGCATAGAGAGTAGAAGAAGACACTGACTCAAAAGAATCTGAAATCAGAATGAACCTCCATATCAGGAATCTCAACGACAGGGACAATACGGTCATCAACTGGACTATCAGCAGGTGGTATATCATCATCCGATACATCATCGAGAGGCAAATCCTCCAAGGGAAATGCAGCGAGGGGATAGGCGCAGGGATCTGAACGAGGGGTAGATCCCCATCAAGAATACCATCAGCGAGCTGAACATCGTCTCCGAAATCCAGCAAAGAAAAAGGCTGGAAATCGTCATCATCACTGTTGTCAGTATCAGATGTATAAATCTCGGGATCTGTGGGCATCAGATCATCTGGATCTACTGCTATGGGGTCTAGTGTGCCAGAAACTCCACTCGAAGAAGACATGGCGTCTGTAACAAAACAATCACGACAATTGCACATATATCAACAATTATCAAATAAGCATGTAAGTCACAACAATGTAAGCAAGTAATCATCCAAGTCTTCCCCAGACTATCCCACTCAGTCTCTTAGACTGAACTCCCTAGTCTCTAAGACTAACTCCCTGGCATCTAAGACCAACTCCCAGTCTCTAAGACTAATTCCCTGGCCTCTAAGACCAACTCCCTAGTCTCTAAGACCAATCCTCCCAGTCTCTAAGACTAATTATCCCTACCCTCTAAGGCTGAACTCGCTCAGTCTCTAAGACTGAACCTCCCTCAGTCTCTAAGACTGAACCTCCCAATCCTTAAAGGCTGAACTCCCTCAGTCTCTAAGACTGAACTATAAACATAAATTTTGAAATGTGTATTTGTGCCTTTTGTTTGTAAAAATGTTCGTTCCCTGGATCTGGACGTTTTGTGTATGCAATGTATAAATGTTTTCGTGAGAGCCCTGGTGATCATAGTCTAGACTCGAGAAAGAATCCTAGTTCGCTATGATCGAGGCTCTGATACCAAGCTGTCACACCCTGGCTTTTGCGGAAGCGTGGTTTATTTGGTGTGACTTCTTAATACCATAGCAACAATAATAACAATGCTATATGATAAAAACACGAGATGTTCATCCATTAATATAGTTTAGAAAATACCATAACATGCTTGTCTTGAAACATCAACCCAAAATAAGTTACAACCATGACTTGTTTAAAATGAGTTCACAGGGACTCAACAAAAGACTTTAAATAAAATGAGGTTTGGAGACGTGTGACCCGTCCAAGAAAGGGTTACACCTCCCAAACCCTACAACCCTGGATGACATCTTTATTTAGTACGCAGCTTAACATGCATCATGTCACGGCCCCAGCCCCGGTTTGACCCGGTCAGGAGCCGCGGGACAGGAACCCCGTGGTATTAATTGATGTGACAGCGGAAGACTTTAATACAGGATCTTTTAATACTTGAAATGCCCGTTTAATTTATTTCATAATTAGGGATAAACCCTGTAATTTATAGTAAAGTGATTTCCCTGGGAAATCTTTATTTTACAAAACATGTTTCTTTATTTATATTGAGCCACTTCCTTAAGCTTGTAGTGCGACACGACACTTTTCCTGGATCACATCAGATCACCTGAAACATGTTTTAAAAAGGTTTTATCAGCGGGGAAATACTGAGTGAATCATTCTTTTTGTCTTAAACGATGCATTGTTATAATTTACAGTATTAAGAGCGATTACAATGTTTCTACATGTCAACAATATACCCACGGTATTTGTCACTCGACCACCTATTGGCTATCTGGTTGTCCAATGGTGTCTGTGACTATGGTCATATCACCCCTTGGCTAACCCGTTGTCCAATGGTGACGGGTAACAAGTAATGTATACAAAACCCCACATACCGGCTGTAATGAAGACTACAAAGACTTAATCCCTGTAATTATAACTTTGAAAATAAAACATGATTTTGAAAGCAAGTTTTGGTAAAAAGAGAATGACTCACCTTGCAGATTTATGCGGGCAGATTTTAGCCTACCGATTAGCCTATTAACCTAATTTAAATAACAATGCACACGAACTAGGTTAGTAACTAATACAGCATTTACGACAACTCACGAGATTAAACCCTCACAACAAATGACAAAGTGCAATACTTAAACATCCATCGAATTAACGACGAATGACAAAGTATAAACCCAATTTGAGCAGCACTTAAACATTCGTCGGATAGTTTCAATCGATCGGACATTGAATCGTAGCAGCGATCAAGTTAATACCACGTATCGTAGCAGCACTTCGCTATTATGAAAGTAGTTTTCGATTTTGAGCAGTGAGAATTCGTTTATGAAAGTTTTCGTCGACACCAGAGGACTGCTCAGGAACCATGCTATTTATAGCTGAAATAGGGGGTTCTCGCGGCCCGCGTAAACCATAAGCTAAACCTTACGCGGCCCGCGTGGCCGCCTAGTCTAGGCGAAGGTCTGGTTGGTCACGAGTTTAGGGTTGCCAGATGGGTTATACGTGGCCCGGATACTTATCCGATCGAATTTCAAGTTGACGCGGCCCGCGTAAGTTTCCCTTTATGGCTTACGCGGCCCGTCTGAAACCCTAAACACTTATCTGATAAATTCCTAGTTGACGCGGCCCGCGTAAGGCTATGCTCAACCTTTACGCGGCCCGCCTAAAACTTATTTTTCTTGTTTTCTTGGTTTTTCATGCACAGTAGGGTTTCAGGGATTCGGGTTTGTATTTATGGGTTGTTTTAGGGACATTTTTGAAGGTCCTTACACATCACTTGCCAGATTCGATCAATTCCCTGAAATACATGTAGTTTGAAAAATCAACAAAAGTTGAGCGAGTTCATGTGTATGTGAGTATGTGAGTATGTGTAGTTCATGTGTATGTGAGTATGTGTAAACCTTTGAAATATGTCTGCATGTATAAATGTCCCTGGTATGTAGCAATAAGGAAAAAGAGATCACCAATGGGTTGCAAAGCCAATGGTATGTGTGAAAAGGTGCAGGAAGTACTCAAACCTAGCAAATTTGTACCGGGCTTCCGGCTGGAAGACATAGTCACCTCTATGGGCCGCCCTGGCCTCATGGGTGTGGGCTCGCTACACCCAAATAGATCTATCACTCATGTCCCTCGGTCCTACGATGAGGATTAATGGCCTTTAAGTATTGTGCCCACCCTTCACATGATCTAGACGTAAACCCTCCTTAGGCTAACCATACCATGTATAAAATGTCTGTAATAATTGTAACATGTATTCCATCCCTGAAGTATAAAACTGAAAACAGTTAAAAGAAAAGGGGGACATGAACTCACAGTGGTGCGTCTCCTGCTCGTAACTCAGACTCTGTCAGCAATACGACGACCTACAACGTACTAATGCCTATTAGACGAACGGGCCGTGACTTAGTGTAGTATTAATGTTCTCGAGTTACGTTTCTTCGGAATTATTCCAAGTTATAACTTCTTGTTAAAATAATAATAATAATTTTAACTTAAATTATATTTTTAGGTTTTGAAATAATAGTTAGACAACTATTTCGTAGTCATACTTCTCAAGTATTCTATATGCGTATTTTCCTTCCCAAGGATGGGGGTATTTTGTGATTAAAGTCTTGACATTATATATTCCTAAGTCCCACTTTAGCAAAATATATAATAACTTATTTGTCAAAAATAATGTGTTTCCAAGAAAATAATTATTTGTCCCGAAACTTATATATTCTCTAAATATACTAGGAAAATATATTATAACTTCTCAAAAATAATATATTTTCTACTTGTCCAAAAATATGTTATACTTCGTAATAAAATCACATTTTTCGTTATCAAAATAATATCCATCAAAATTATACTTGGGACGGTATTTTGTTAAGTTATATTATTTTTCTCTGAAATGATATAACTATACCACATTGCAATCGAATAATCACACAAGCGTTTTAGTATAAAATATATGTTCTAAATATATTTATCCACTTTTATTTATGAAAACCAACCTCCGACACTTTGTATTTTGTTACAAAAAATTATGGCGAGTTTTATTTGGAGAGACAAAGTTTAAAACATACTTGTAAACATTTGTTAGAAAATAATTTCCAAGTGTTTATATTTTTAGAAAATTTCGCCATAGTTTCCCCTAAAAACGGAGGTGTCCATGCGATTAAGCATATCATTTTCTTCTCAAAAATCAATCAACAATCAATCTTTAAACAGGTTTACATTACCAAGAGCAAAAACTATATGCGTTACATATTAATCATGAACTTGATATATCACAAAAACGCGTAGTAACCTGGTAAAGCGTTTAGTGGCCTTAGTTACCTTCCAAAGTGTATTCGTTTCTTTAAAAATCCTTTTCCTAAAAGAACCAAGTGTTTACAACTTGTAACCATTTTTTACAAAAATTAATCTTTTGAACTCTTCTTGTAAATAAAGTGTTCTTACACTTATTTTTCACCAAAAGTGGTGTAGGTGCAAGTAAAAGTCTTGATCTTCTCAAAATCGACTTTTAAACTTGGTTTGTTTTGAAAAGTCTTTTGTAAACCTCGGATCTACATGATCATCAACCTACTTGTTTACTTATATTTCAAGCAAATCATTTTCCTTCAAGTTCATGTTTAAACTAGAAGATGATTATTTCATGTAATCCCCTAATCACCTTCTAACTTGTTAAACCATGTTTTTAATCATACTTTAACAAGTTCTACATAGTGATTAACATCACATTACCTAGAATCAAAAAGTAATCAACAATATATTCACAACAACATCATACTACAACATTTCATCATGTTTCATCTTTATGTTTAAACTTTTAGTTCATGTTCTTTGGTGTTCTTGATATAATCAACATACTACAACTTTTAACCATTAAAATAGAAGTAAACAAGGGTTAATCAAGAACTTACAACTAGCTCAAAGACTAGGGAAGATCTCTAGTGAAAAAGATGATGATAAGTGGATGATGAAAGCAAATGAGAAGGATTCTCCAAGATCTTCAAGCTCTAAACTCCATGTATCACCTTCTAGACTTGAATGAACTTGGAATTGGAATGATATGGTGGTGGTGGTGGCGGTTGTAAGGTGAGCCGAGAGGGAGAGATGAGAGTGTGAGGGATGGTGTGGAGATTGTGAAGTGTAAGAGTGGAATGGCCAAGATCTAGTGCACCATACTTATAATCCTCCTACTCAATATTATGCTCACTCAATCAAGCAAAGATCAAATAAAATAAGAGATTATATCTTGGAGATATGGTGGGGATATTTGGTGGGTCCTTTGGACCGTAAAAGGCATGGGGGGGGGGGGGTTAATTGTAACATTTTGATGGCAAGTTGGTAAATGATAGTTCAAATCCAAGTATATGGTTACATATGTTAGTTAGTGGGTATTCTAGTGGGTTTTATGGTGTACGGGGACCATAACTAGCCAAGAAATAATAAAACAATGTATTTGACAAAATTTTGGTGTCCCGGGTAATGTCCGGTTGTTCGGTTAGATACCGTTCTGTTAAAGTGCAAAGTTATTCCGTATAGTGTCCTTTATATGTCTTTTTGTAACACTATTAATTTCCGACACTTAGGAAAGCATACATGACCATTTTGCCATGTTTTTGCACACTACAAGCATGTTAAAATGCTGAATTTTTTATAGATAGTGCAGAATTCTGCATTATTAGTGAGTTTTAGGCACTTTCCGGCACTTAAACTATCATCTAGAGACGCAGTTTTATGGTCCTTACTTCCCTACACTCCATACTAGTGTAGTACCCTGTCTCTGGCTCATACTAGGTCTCAATATATTGTCTGTCTATGTGCTGGCATTGTCAGCATGTTTGTGAGTTATCCGCTCACTGTGCACTGTGCTTTGTGCATCAAGTTTGTCACTAAAGTTGTCACACCCCCAAATTACCACCTAGGGCGTGTCCCTAATGGAGGTGTAACGATTCAACAAAGAGCCACCAATCATATCAAACACAAGTTATAATGTAATAAAATACCCAATTGAAAGAAATGTATCGTTTGAAAGTTAAACCAAAACCAAAGTATTGAGCGGAAGCATAAAAGTATAAATGTGTAAATGTATCGAAACCAAATCAAAATAAATGTTTATCATGACCATAACCACTCCAGCAGCATCAGACAGCAAATTCCCAAGTTCCTTCAGTAATTACCTACAAGCATGTAAACAAGTGTGTCAGACTACGCTGGTGAGTTCAAGGTTTGTGTTTGTTTACCAAGTAGTGTTACCGATCATGTTAGTAAAACAGTTTGCAAGACAATATGTTATTCGTTGTTATGATGTTTGTTGTTTCGATGTTGCTCATGTTAGATACCCTAGGGAGTGTGCCCATAAGTATCCAGGGAGTGGGTACCCCTTAACGACCGTTTGCTATGTTGCCTTCGTTAGATACCCTAGGGAGAGTGCCCATATGTATCCGAGGAGTGTGCCTCTAACAACCATAGCCATACCCAGATAATTAGTTCACGCCCGTCCTTACGGCCCGGTGTGAGGTTTCCCACCTAATAGCGCTATCAACTAATCACCCCATTGCCCTCCAGGCAATAACCAAAACCGATTAAGTTGTTTACCCAATGTTTCCCTTCCAAATGTTTACCCGTTGTCCCAAACCACCGGGACGCATGCTTGAGAAAATGCAATGAACTCACCTTAGGTTGCTCGGTTTGTTCCGTTACCCGTTCCAAGTTGATCAACCAAATCCTAGTATGGTTATCATTAAGAATTAGTTCTACATGGAACTAACCACACATGCAATAAACACGGATCGTACACACATTTACAATCATCGTTTCACGCGCCATAACAGTAACTCACATAATCATTGCTTTCATTACGTATACGTAGTAACATACAAGAATCACACATGTCCTATGAAACATAACAGTTTACCATGCAACATGTCCATCGGTCATCGTCATGGAATCTCATATCAATTAATATATCATTCATGTTTACACTCCGCATTACAAGTTTACACTTTATCACACATAGCAAACAATCCCCCAACAGTTCAACCCAACCGTTCAGGCCCACTATAAAATCAGTTTTCTTCACAATCCACTAAGTAACTACTTATGTATAATACTAAAAAAATAATGCAGCCCATTACTAACTTGTGTTACGCCCAACCCCCCATTCCAACACATCTTCTCATCATTTAATGCTTACTGACAATTATCAAAATTAACAATTTTATATGTTGGTGACATGGTGGATGGCGGCTCTATTAAACAAATTGAGGGATACCAGCCGCCCCATTGGGCCTTTGTTTGGTCCCTTTATTGCATGACAACACATACGAATTTCCAATGATATTCAACCTATACAATTAATTATTAGTAATACCAAGCCCCCCCCCATTGGACCTTCATTCGGTCCACTAGATGATCAACAAATCACCAAGGTCACATGCTTTTTGTTTGTTTCTTGAAGGTTTGAACACAATGGCCGATACCAACTGTTAAAGCATTAATTGTTTCAGTATCCTTCACACATTGAATGCACATGGGTTGATAATTATTTGTCAGCAAATAATTTATAAGTAAACATGATTTCGGTAACTAATATAGCATGCACATAAGTAATCAGTAAGTCAACATGTTTGTCAGCAATGATTAGCCAGTTATACGGCTGCTGATCGTAAAGTCGCCGCGATCTCCTATTTGTCTAATTTTATATGCACATGCATGGTCATTATATATTCAAAAGGTTTACATGTCATGGCCGACCACCGTGAATTACCTTATGATGCTATTGGACCCTTTGCATAAGATCACAGTAAATAAAAAAAAACATATAATTCTGTTGATCATACCACATATTCACTCTATTTTATTTATGTACTAATAATCGAATTCTAAACATTCAATACATGCAATAAACAACAAGTTTAACTAACAATACTAACCGGCTCAATACGATGACAACAAGAGAACGTCCGTATGGGGGAGAAAATTGCCGCAGATTTGATATATTCACGTTTATGATAATATGGAAGTCTAGGGTTGTTATATATTGAGGTTATAAGATAATGGAAGATCCTAATTGTAATCGGATTGCAGTGGGCCCAATTTATTACTCACTTGGGCCGAGACTAAGTAAAGCATCAGTTTAATGAATGTATGTGTGTACCAAAATTGTAAACAATGGTGGCGGCCCAACTTAATAATATTGACACGAAGAATGGCCTAATAACTTATTCGAGCATCACACGATACGCTTACGCTTAGGAATTAGTCGCAGCAAGCATGAGAAAGGAAGGCAACGGGGAATTGGGATTTCAAGACTAACCTTGGAAGTTCGGGTTGTCACATCATCCCCCACTTGAAAGAAATTTCGTCCCGAAATTTGGCAAACAGTCACTGAGGAGGCTAGCTTTGTTAAGCGTTTTCGCGGGGTGTCACATCATCCCCTACTTGAAAGAATTTTCGTCCCGAAAATTGATCTAAAACAATGGCTTGAAGTGAGTTCCGACGAACTCGATCTATAGATACTTTACAACGCCTGGGGCTAATCTTGTGATCGGTGAAAATCATGGTGTGGTGGTTAGCGTTTTGTTATATCAGTTGCCAATCAAAGAAACAGGGAATTAATGAGGTTCGTACAAAGATTCGAGCGAAACAGGGGTCCCTTAAACGTCCGAAGGATTTGGCCAGCAAATTTGTTGTCAAGAAGTAATTTCCAGTAGTGGTGCATGGCGGCATGGCACAACAGGGAGGTTCGTTACATTGCGGTCGCGCGAGTGTATCATTTGTTCAAAACAGAGGTTGGGTGGGTAAGGGTTAGTGTTGCAAAACGACAAACGCGTGTAACTGTGACTGCTTCACCCCTAGCGGCGATGACAAGTGAAAGTGATAAGGTTCGTCTACAGGGATGCGTGGTTATAGTTCTCTTAATCCCGTGTTCGTTCGGAAGTTCCATTCTAGCGATGCCTTCACATGGTTAGCTCTATTGAAACAAGGGTGCACTGGAGGCCCTTGTGATCGGTCTAATTGGTGCCTTCGGTACCGTCCAAGTAATGCCTCCCACTTAAATCCAATGACCACGGTTTCCACCGGAGGTTGTAGGTCGTGCAGTTCCTCTCCGTAACACCATTATGGTATATCGCTGGATCATCGGTACCCTCGGATAGAAGCGATGCTTCGCGTGTTGTAGGGTTGGGTTTCAAAAACTGAAAAGACGTTTCCCCGATTTTATTTCTCAGGAATTCACAGCTCCCCGCTATGCTAAGGAGGGGTTGAAGTTACGAAACCTTCAAAAATCCTATGATGAAGCTGTGATAGTATCTAGCAAACCTAAGGGATTTCTGTTTCCCATAAGGAATCTGAAATTGCATAAGGTCAACCTGAAATTCCGCCTAACGATGTGGAAGTAAACCAGCTCACTCCTCAGAAGGCATGTCGGAAAATTCACGGATAAGTGGAAGACACTCGATCTTCCTTTCTTAAAGTGGCGAATCGGTGACAAGAGCTAGTATGGCAGGGTAGCCCTTCCGTAGACACTTCCGGGCTTTCACGACTGTGGCAATGCCAACAATGGCACCACTACGATGATCTTAAACTGATAAGGATTCCCCACTGGGGAGAGGGAACGCACGATTTTCGGGTTGCAGAGAACTTTCCGCTTGATACCTAGATAACCAAGTCCATGTCAACGACCATGTCAAAACTTACAAGAGTATTGCATCAACCAATAGAGGCATTGCATCAACCCATAGGCATCGGATAATACAAAGGCCAGCGAGAGGTTTACCATAATTAAGGTAACTGTCGTAGAGTCAAAGATGTGACTCTTGTGGTGCAAGGGTAAAAAGAGGTAAAGTGACGATTCAGTACAAGAAATATCCTTTAAACGATAGAATAAGAAACCCATTCAAATTAAACCATATAAGTCACTACATCGAATATTCGCAAAAGTTTTAATCACCATGATTGTTTATACGAAAACAACTGAAAGAAGAAAAAAAAATAACTAGGTAAACGATTGAAAGACGAGTCAGTCATCCACGTCACCATCCCCGAGGTCACTACCATCATCATCGTCTCCGTCATTATCCGAGACCTCCTCTGGCTCTTCTTCCTCCTCTTCCGGCTCTTCCTCCTCCTCTTCGGGCTCTTCATCAGACCCTTCCGCCTCTGGTTCGGGAGGTGCCGGGACTGGGGCTGGCTCGGGTTCAGGTGTGAAGCGAGCTTCCTCCAAGTGATGGACCCTCCAATCTATCATACCTATCTTTTCGGCATGCGAGTTAAGCCTTTCATGATCCAATCGAGCGTCTCTCAGTATCAGACCTTGTACCTCACGCCCTTTTAGGGCTTCTGCCTTCAAGTCAGTAGTCCTCCTAATAAGTTCCTGTATCTGCTTCTCTTGAGCTTCCAATCGCCCTCCTTGGGTATCAACCTTTCTTAGTAATTTCTGATTCTGCTCCATTAAGACTTGGTTTTGTTCTATTAGAATCTGGTTATAATCTCGGAGGGCCTTACTCACAGCCGACTCGGCCTGAGCGCTGAGGGAGTTAACTGGTAGTGCATGCGTAGGTCGAGAGGACGACTCCCCGCCCTGTGCGAGTCTCTTCCTATAAGCAGCACGCGTCTCCATCTGACGCGGGGGTGAGTGAGTATCAGCGGGTGCCTTCCCTGGCGCCCGGGATTGGTCGGAAGATGCGGACGGTGTAGACATGCCTGTCGAGTTGATGACGTAACGCAAGTTAAACGAAAGAATGCACACTCACAACGTTCCAAAAGAGGGTATTAACGCAGAAAGGAAAAATGACAGAAAGAGTAAGCACACAAGGTTTCAATCAATAGTTGCTACGTCCGTTTCCTCGTCCACTCATGTTTCTATATATGGAAATGAACTAATTTAGGGGTCGAAAACGAGGAAAGTGTTCAGGTTTATCACGTTGAGAACGATTAACTACCCTGTTCATACACATACAGGGAAGAACCCCTCTTACACTCGTTAAGCCTCATTGGGATTTGCATGCACTACGCGTTATTATTATGTGTGCACCCATGATAATAAGGCGGTTTGCATGCTCCTCTCGATGCTTCTTAACTCATGTTTGAAGTTTCTCCCACCCCAATCAACACAAAATAAGCACTACCAACAAGATTAGAATTTACTAGATGCAAGTGTTAGGTTACACTATCGATGTGTCATGATGCCTACCATGTCGTATCGTGCATGCTATAAATATAGTTTCTTTTACTAGGCATATAAAGCATAAGCTAACGAGGAACGAACCTTGCAGTCTGAAGCTGAGTGTCATGGTCATCGTTTGGATCAATTCGGTTATAGTCTGGTTTTATGAAAACGTTTTTAAAACCGAGTTCTCTATAACCAGTGGCTCTGATACCAAACTGTCACACCCCCAAATTACCACCTAGGGCGTGTCCCTAATGGAGGTGTAACGATTCAACAAAGAGCCACCAATCATATCAAACACAAGTTATAATGTAATAAAATACCCAATTGAAAGAAATGTATCGTTTGAAAGTTAAACCAAAACCAAAGTATTGAGCGGAAGCATAAAAGTATAAATGTGTAAATGTATCGAAACCAAATCAAAATAAATGTTTATCATGACCATAACCACTCCAGCAGCATCAGACAGCAAATTCCCAAGTTCCTTCAGTAATTACCTACAAGCATGTAAACAAGTGTGTCAGACTACGCTGGTGAGTTCAAGGTTTGTGTTTGTTTACCAAGTAGTGTTACCGATCATGTTAGTAAAACAGTTTGCAAGACAATATGTTATTCGTTGTTATGATGTTTGTTGTTTCGATGTTGCTCATGTTAGATACCCTAGGGAGTGTGCCCATAAGTATCCAGGGAGTGGGTACCCCTTAACGACCGTTTGCTATGTTGCCTTCGTTAGATACCCTAGGGAGAGTGCCCATATGTATCCGAGGAGTGTGCCTCTAACAACCATAGCCATACCCAGATAATTAGTTCACGCCCGTCCTTACGGCCCGGTGTGAGGTTTCCCACCTAATAGCGCTATCAACTAATCACCCCCATTGCCCTCCAGGCAATAACCAAAACCGATTAAGTTGTTTACCCAATGTTTCCCTTCCAAATGTTTACCCGTTGTCCCAAACCACCGGGACGCATGCTTGAGAAAATGCAATGAACTCACCTTAGGTTGCTCGGTTTGTTCCGTTACCCGTTCCAAGTTGATCAACCAAATCCTAGTATGGTTATCATTAAGAATTAGTTCTACATGGAACTAACCACACATGCAATAAACACGGATCGTACACACATTTACAATCATCGTTTCACGCGCCATAACAGTAACTCACATAATCATTGCTTTCATTACGTATACGTAGTAACATACAAGAATCACACATGTCCTATGAAACATAACAGTTTACCATGCAACATGTCCATCGGTCATCGTCATGGAATCTCATATCAATTAATATATCATTCATGTTTACACTCCGCATTACAAGTTTACACTTTATCACACATAGCAAACAATCCCCCAACAGTTCAACCCAACCGTTCAGGCCCACTATAAAATCAGTTTTCTTCACAATCCACTAAGTAACTACTTATGTATAATACTAAAAAAATAATGCAGCCCATTACTAACTTGTGTTACGCCCAACCCCCCATTCCAACACATCTTCTCATCATTTAATGCTTACTGACAATTATCAAAATTAACAATTTTATATGTTGGTGACATGGTGGATGGCGGCTCTATTAAACAAATTGAGGGATACCAGCCGCCCCATTGGGCCTTTGTTTGGTCCCTTTATTGCATGACAACACATACGAATTTCCAATGATATTCAACCTACACAATTAATTATTAGTAATACCAAGCCGCCCCCCCCCCATTGGACCTTCATTCGGTCCACTAGATGATCAACAAATCACCAAGGTCACATGCTTTTTGTTTGTTTCTTGAAGGTTTGAACACAATGGCCGATACCAACTGTTAAAGCATTAATTGTTTCAGTATCCTTCACACATTGAATGCACATGGGTTGATAATTATTTGTCAGCAAATAATTTATAAGTAAACATGATTTCGGTAACTAATATAGCATGCACATAAGTAATCAGTAAGTCAACATGTTTGTCAGCAATGATTAGCCAGTTATACGGCTGCCGATCGTAAAGTCGCCGCGATCTCCTATTTGTCTAATTTTATATGCACATGCATGGTCATTATATATTCAAAAGGTTTACATGTCATGGCCGACCACCGTGAATTACCTTATGATGCTATTGGACCCTTTGCATAAGATCACAGTAAATAAAAAAAAACATATAATTCTGTTGATCATACCACATATTCACTCTATTTTATTTATGTACTAATAATCGAATTCTAAACATTCAATACATGCAATAAACAACAAGTTTAACTAACAATACTAACCGGCTCAATACGATGACAACAAGAGAAAGTCCGTATGGGGGAGAAAATTGCCGCAGATTTGATATATTCACGTTTATGATAATATGGAAGTCTAGGGTTGTTATATATTGAGGTTATAAGATAATGGAAGATCCTAATTGTAATCGGATTGCAGTGGGCCCAATTTATTACTCACTTGGGCCGAGACTAAGTAAAGCATCAGTTTAATGAATGTATGTGTGTACCAAAATTGTAAACAATGGTGGCGGCCCAACTTAATAATATTGACACGAAGAATGGCCTAATAACTTATTCGAGCATCACACGATATGCTTACGCTTAGGAATTAGTCGCAGCAAGCATGAGAAAGGAAGGCAACGGGGAATTGGGATTTCAAGACTAACCTTGGAAGTTCGGGTTGTCACAAAAGTTGATGTGCAATAAATGGAGTGACATTATGAAATATGATGCATATGTATGTATGTAACAGAAATCAGAAAGCAGTTTAATCATCAGTTGTAATTAAGCACAGTCATTAAGCACGTAATTAAGAATTAATTAATTGTACGGATACCTGTAATTATGAGGGTTGTCACACCAGTCATTCTAAGATTTAAAAACTTATTTGCTATCTGTTCCTTTTCATTGGGAGGGCAAAATTTCCTTTCTTCCATGTTTTTAAATTCCTCCAATTCTGTATTATAAACCCTGTCACTTCCCCTAGATTGGAGGATAGTGTTGCACAAATTCTAAGGCTGAGTTCTTAAACAGATTAGAGGCAAACATTATCTTATCCTCTTCCGCACATTTGCTTATTTTCAAGTCTGCCTCGGTCTTTTCTATCCAGCGTAGAGCTGCAATGGCCCCTTCATTGCCCGAGAATTCCATTGGTTTACAAGACAAGAATTCTTTATAAGAACAACCATAAGACATGGTTCTTCTTCTTTTGGGAATGGGCACTTGAAGTATGGGTCCATTGTTTACGCTGTGTTCAGGTTCAGTAGGTCGTTTACTGCCATGATTACTTTTATTATTATCCGCTTCCTTAACCGTTTTAATAGTATATGGCATCGCATCTATAATCCCTTGTGCCACTATGTGTTGGATGGCACTGTTATCCACTTGGTTTCCATTGTTATTGTTATTCAGGTTATCGTTATTCTGGTTTTCTTGGTTCGCTTCGTTGTCCATCTGAATTTTAAACATTTACCACGTATTAATATCACAAAACAATATTTAATGCATACGATCACACAACATGCATATTGATCAAAATCGTCGAACATTGCGACTTACTCTATTTTATATTATGCATCCATATATATATTACAATACAACTGGAATTGAAATTACAATACTATTAGGCATCCGTAGCTATTGTCTAGATTTTTTTTTCAAACATACACACATATTATATATTATTATTTTATTATTATGATTATAACTATTATTACTGGTATGGGTTCATCCAGAACTCCATATTACGCTCGTCATACTTCCAGAGGAGTTGTTCTCCTATCTGCCTCATCCTCTCGCTTCCTTCTAAAATCTTCTCACCAAAGGTTCGGAGTTCCTGCACATTTTCTACACTCATTGGGGGTGCAGGGGCTGGTACTGGGTTTGGGAACTTGGGCATGGGTTCTTGGTAAGGGTACGGGTTCTCTAGAATTTCCCTGATGTATTTTGTTTAAATAAAAACATCTCTTTATTTTGGTAACTTTTATAGCCACTTTTCCAAGTCTTCAGTGCTGTCCAGCTGGCTTCTATTTAGCTTTCACATTTTGTTACCTGAAACGCGTTTAAAAACATTTTATCAGTGGGAAATACGGGTGAGTGAATCCCAGTTTAATCAAAACAGGTAAAACCGTTTTACAGTATTGAGGGCGGTCGCGCAATTACATTTGTTTCCATCTACTTCAATTACCACCCACAGTACTGTCAACCCGACTTGTGGTCATGTTACTACTCACAGTGTAGTAACAAATTTTGTATACAAAACTCCAACATACCGATGATAATTGTAGAATACAAATATTCAATCACTGTTTAATATAATGTAAATTATTTGAGGTTTTGTAAAAACAATTTGCAAAAAGGAGACTACTCACATTGCTGTCTTAGGGTTTTCCTTTAGGATTTCCTGGTGATTATCTACTAGTTACACAAATGCACAAGCGTTAGTATAATAATCCAATATTTACATTAGTGATACCCTCCCCGAGATGGCATTCCAACGACTACGTCGGGCAGAACCACGACAGCCGTTACGGAACCCTAGATCAATCGGGCAGTGTATCTAATACGTAACCGGGGGTTATGATACTTACAACGAGGCAGAACTTCGTTAATTAGGGGGGTATAATGCCCGAGTATAACTTATACTATATAGAAATTCGAGAGAGAAAGTTTGTGTGAACGATTTCGAATGAACGGCCGATGCCATCTATTTATAGTGTTGATTTCGCAGTCTCTCGCGACCCGTGAATACTCAAGGGTGGTCTTACACGGCCCGCGACCTAGGGGTCTAGGCTTTAGCTGCGCTGATTCGAACTCGTAGCACGGATTGGGACACGTGGCACGCTAGGGTTTCGCCTGGAATTTGAGCTGTCGCGGCCCGCGTAGCCTGAAGACAAAGCCTTCGCGGCCCGGGAGCGACCCCAAAATCTTGTTTTTATTTTATTTTTAGTTATATATGGTATTTTGGGCTCGGTTTTTGTATATGGGGTGTATTTTAAGACATATATGGACATTTTAAATATATATTAAGGGTGTTGGAATATTTTGGAGGGTGGTTATATATGGAGGTCACATTTGTGTCGTGGTTAATTGATTGTTGTAGATCTATGCCCTTAGACAGTTTGGTTATACATTGCTCTATTATGCTCCATTTTCTTTATTTTGTCCCACTAGCTTCTCATGTCTAATATAATTTGGTAATTTGGTGTTAGAATTACCACTCATATAGTGCTAAGAATTGTAAATACTCATGTTCGAAAGAAGGTGAAGGAGAGTATGCGAGGGACAATAGAGGTGATTGCTAAGTCGGCCATGGCAGTCGCCGAAAAAAAAGATAATCACTGGAAAATGATATTGCGAGAAGAGAGGAAGAGGATCGTCCATATGGTTGATACCATGTGAATAAGATAAACTGTGAATTGATTTTCTCAATATTATGTTTACATGCATATATACATAAAGGATTTCCTATGATTAGGTCTAACCTAATATCAAAGATTTAGACTATAATCTAATTACATAAGTTTATTCACGAGATTCTATCAATCACCGGTCTCATTGATTTTTTTCAAACTCCGCCACTGATTGTCATTACATAATTTGAAAACAAACATAGAATATGATATCATTTATATGTTTAAATAATTTGTGTTGTGTCTTTTTTTCCTGTTGCCATGTTAAGCATGCTCTAACATCTCACAGCAAACCACCCCATCCACTTGAAGGGACACCCTTCTCTTTCCTTTGCTATATGATTTTGTGGATCATTTATCAACTAGAAAGTCTTTTTGCTACTGGAGCTCAAACAAAATACAATAGATTAATAAAATTAGTTGTATTGAGAAAAAAAAAATACACCTTTCGTTTTTGTGGCCTACTTTCGTGCAAAATCTATTTGATTAATGTGGTTTTATAAAATCTCTTATATGAATGGTGGCCTACTTTCGTACGTATGTTTGATTTTCATATCTTACTCTTTCATATCTTCAAGATGTTTTTTTTCTGTTGCAGAATCAATTGCGTTCAGGTTCTCTATTGTTTTTGCGGGTCGTTACAAGTACTATACGTAGTTCGATTTTTGTGATGTGCCCGCACTGCAATACGCGTGGGTATGTTTACTAGTATTTACATTACAACACAAGTTGTTCGAGTAATAAAATTTGAAGTTTATAAATGGTTTATATTGATAGAACTTTTAAATTAATTTCACATGTACTAATGTTATTTACTTACGGGTGTTGCACGAGATAAAGTTTAACACACATCTTCCTATACTAATAAATAAAAATCCTTTTTGGACACGTGTCATTTTCTGGTAATTTCTCACCCTTATTTTATATTTATCTCTTTTATTAAATAATAATAATAATACTAAACATCAATTTAACTATATCTATTTATCTCTTTTGTTTTCATAATCTAAAATTGATTTATTTTTTAACTCTAAAGTTTCAATCTTTGACAAAATTTAAGTCTGAAGTTTCAGTCTTTAGTATTTTAACCCCTTTGATTTATTTGATTTTTCACTTCTAATTCAAAAGTTTTCATCTTTTGCAATTTAACCCCTTTAGTTTTTTTATACATTCAACCCAAAGCTTTTCATCTTTTGCAATTTAATCTCAACACTTTTTTACTTTCAATTTTAGTCTCTTATATACTTTTCATCTTTCATAGGTTCTCCGTTTAACGTGTTGTTCTAAATTTCCGAGTTAACACGCCGCAACGTGCGTG
Source organism: Helianthus annuus (assembly GCF_002127325.2). Taxonomy (NCBI): domain Eukaryota; kingdom Viridiplantae; phylum Streptophyta; class Magnoliopsida; order Asterales; family Asteraceae; genus Helianthus; species Helianthus annuus. The sequence continues at coordinate 158,666,921 of NC_035441.2, read as the reverse complement.
TGGGTTCAACGTTTTTTCATCTATTTTTTTCCTTGTTTGACATGTACATTGCATTGCGTCTATTTTTCCCCTTTTGATAGGTCTGTCGCAACGTGCGAGTCAGAGATCGACTTAGTTATTTTTTTCTCGGTTTTACACACAGGCTCGTGGTCATGTGAGAAACATGTTCCTTTCATCTAACATGATATATAACTAATGAATTAATCCCCGCCGTATTGCGGCGGGTGGTAATTCTATTAAAATATGATAAATTACGTACATATTATCAACCCTGTAAAAGTTTAAAATATTTGAATTATGTAAATTTTGATGATGATATAAACTCATACTTAAAAAATAAAAAATATATAAATAGTATTATCAAATACATACTTTATATAAAAAAACTTTTTTTCTCGTAATGAAACGAATAGAATGAACCTTTACTAGAGGTAAATAATTTTCTTCCTGTATATCTTTTGGGTATGTAGTTCGGGTAAACGAATATATGATTTCCGGAAATGAAAATCTTTTTTGGACACGTGTCACACTCTGGTGCTTTCTCACCTTATTTTCCTATTTATCTCTTACATTAAATATTAATAATTTAAAACAAAAATTAGATAAGAATAAATATTTGTTTTTCTATAAATAATTTTAAACAAATATTTAAATAAAGGTAAAAGTTTGTTTTTATATAATTATAAACTTAAATTCCGAGTATTATGAGTAGATTGGGAATCAAAGGTTCCCGTTTGGTATATACTAAATAATTGTATTATTTAAAGAGAACTTAATTCTTGATTTTACGGTATAATTTATAAAAATGATAAAATATTTAAAAACATTGGGATCGATCTCCACCTTTTTTTACCGTAAACCCTATTGAATACAAATTTGGGACGAGTGTTTTATGAATAAAACAAACAAATAAGCATAAAGGTGCATGAAACTAACTTAATTCATTGTATCTCATAATTTGAACGTATCATAAAAACGGGATTCAACCCCATGTAATACATGTGTTTTTTTACCTAATAATAAATAAAAAAACAAACAAAAATGTTAAATAAGTAAATAGAACACCAAAGTTCATTTTTAAAACATAAATCTTGACGATTGTAAGTGTTAACATATGATATTATATTTTATTCAACACGAGTTTTTTTAAAGATATATCTTTTTTATTATTTATTATATAAAATTATAATGTAAAATGTTATAATAAGTAAACAATACATTAAGGTTCAGTTTTAAAAGATAAATCTTGACGATTGTATGTGTTAACATATGATATTATATTTTATTAAACACGTGCAACATACGAGTTTTTTAAAAGATATATCTTTTTATTATTTATTAAATAAAATTACATATGCAAAAAGAAAAAACAAAGTAAAATGTTATAATAAGTAAATAGTATATCAATCTTTATTTTTAAAGATAAATCTTGATGACTGTTTGTATTAACATATGATATTATATTTTATTCAACACGTGTAATATACGAAGTTTTTTTAAAAATATATCTTTCTATTATTTATTACATAAAATTATATTTATGCAACCCGTGTAATACACGGGATTTTAACCTAGTAACTTAATTATAAAAAAACCATCACATATTACCTATATATATATATATAGAATGTAAGTATCTATAGAAAACCCACTTTAATTTAGAAAACCCGGGAAACTCAAAGCTCCCGATGTTTTTTTCTTTTGAAAAAATTTACACATGTTATATACATGTTTTTAAGGGTTTTGGGCAAAAAAAAAAAAAGCAAAAAAGCGCCGAGTAGATATTTTTTAAAAAATAAACAAGTTTTGGTGTAACACATGTTACAAATATGTCAGATGAATGTAACATGTGTTACACCAAAACTTGTTTATTTTTTTTAAAAATATCTACTCGGCGCTTTTTTGATTTTTTTTTTTTGCCCAAAACCATTAAAAACATGCATATAACATGTGTAAATTTTTTCAAAACAAAAAAACATCGGGAGCTTTGAGTTTCCCGGGTTTTCTAAATTAAAGTGGGTTTTCTATACATACTTCTTCTATATATATATATATATATATATATATAGTGGAGGGTTCAAATGAGAAGAAATAAGAAGAAAAAAGAAGAAATTTCAACCAATAGGAATGTTTCATTAGACTTCATTTAATATTTGTACTTAACGTAACTATAAGGGTATATTAGTAAACTTACATACATCATTAATTGGTAGTTTCATCTTTAATAACTAACCATATTAAATTTGTAACTTATTTTTAAGATATATAATTTCCACAAAAAATAAAAATAAAAATTCTGTTATAGTGTAGGATAAATACAAGGCGTGTAGGATAAATTACGAGTTGTGTTGGATAAATTTCAATATGTGTAGGATAAATTTCTAAATATGTAAGATAACTTTTGATGTGTGTAGACAAAAATATTTAGTGTGGAGGATTATAGTCTTAATGACTAAATAATTAGTCAAACATATTAATAAATGAGATGAGAAAAAAACTATTTAATGTTTTAAAATTGTACCTTTTTATTCATTTTCTTCTCAATAAAATTTTTTTCTCAAATGAACTTTCCCATATATATATATATATATATATATATATATATATAAGTGAATTTATACACTGTTGTTTGTTCGAGCTAAAAGATGATTCTATATCAAATAGAATGGATCAAGACTTGAATCGATAAATTCTATCTTGAACAAATTACGAGACATATTACATAATGGAACCCTATTTTGGGTAAAGTAAACGTCATGAAATTTTAAATTAGGAATAAACAAATACAATATAAAATAATAATATTATATTTGTACATTAAATAGTATCCATTGACCCGTTTCTTATTAAGGGCTGTTTGTTTACTTTTTATTGAGGCTTTTAATTGTTTAGAGCTCTTATTGGTTTAGCACTTATTGGTTCAGATTGTTTGTTTTGTGAGCAGATATCTGAATGGTTCAGAGATTTGTCTCTGAATGGTTAAAACCTTTAATCTGAATTGGTCAGACATTTGCCTCTAAAGGGTTAAACATTATACTGGCTCTTAATGGTTCAGACCTCTTACTGATTCAATACTTAGGGGCTGTTTGCCTCTAAAGGGTTAAGCATTATACTGGCTCTTAATGGTTCAGACCTCTTACTGATTCAACACTTATGGGCTGTTTGGCAACTTTTGAATGGTTAAGTGCTGAACCAGTAAGAGGTCTGAACCATTAAGAAGCAGTATAATGTTTAAACCTTCAAAGGCAAATGTCTGACTAATTCAGATTAGAGGTCTTAACCATTCAGACTCTATATCTGCTTACGAAACAAACAGTCTGAAACATTAAGTGCTGAACCAGTAAGAGGTCTGAATTATTTAGAGCCTCATTAAGAGGTAAACAAACAACCCCTTAATTAGGGGTGTGCACGGTTTGGTTCGGTTAGGTTATTAGCATTATCCGTAACCGTAACCGAAGTCATCGGTTCGGTTAATTTGTCGGTTTTTGGTTCGGTTCGGTTAATTTTCGGTTAATAACCAATTCAAACAAGGGCTAATTTTTTTTGCTTAGAAATACATGTAATGGAGATATAAATACATGAAATAGATGTATAAATACATGAAATGGATGTATAAATAAATAAATGAAATGGAGGTATAAATGCATGAATAGATGTTTAAATACATGAAATGAAGGTATAAATAAATGAAATGAAGGCATAAATAAATGAAATAGAAGTATTATTACATTAAATGAAAGTATAAAACATGAAATAGAGGTATAAAAGCTAGAAATATATAAAGAAATAAATGATTCTGCTTGGTTCGGTTAATTTCGGTTAACCGATAGTAAAAACAATATCCGTTAACCAATTTTCGGTTAATTCGGTTTCGGTTAATTTCGGTTCGGTTTTGTCGGTTTTCGGTTCGGTTTCGGTTAACGGTTCGGTTATTGCACACCCCTACTTAAGAGTCCAGACCTCTTACTTGTTCAGCACTTAACCATTCAGAAGTTGCCAAACAGCCCCTTAGTCGGGTCCTCAGGATACGACGGAGTGTAAATCATCTCACAATTCGAACACAAGTTTTGTCGAAGCCCCCTACCCCTGCCCCGGAAGCGGGCGACCGCGGACGTTTACGCAAAGCGGGTGGTATCGGTGTTTATTAATTTGGCAGAGAAAATGAGACATCAGGACTGTAGTTAGGAAATATTTTATCAGAGTTAAAACACCAAACTTTTTATAATAAATAAATGGGATAAAACCCAAGTTTCCATTACAATACATTTATAGGGACATACCCTAGTTTATTGAAAACAAAACTCTTTTTTTTTTATTTAGGTAACTTTTATAGCCACTTTTCCAAGCCTTCAGTGCTCTCCAATTGGCTTCTATTAGCTTCACATTAAGTTACATGAAACACGTTTTAAAGAGGTTTTATCATCAAGAAAACTTGCGAGTGCATCCCAGTTTAATCAAAACAGTTTTATAACTTCATAGTATTGAGAGCGATTACAATGTTTATATCTACACAGTTACTCATTCAGTACTGTCAACACCTGACTTGTGGGTCATGTTACTCATTGGCTAACTCTTTGTCCAATCGTAATGGATTAAAATAATGTATACAAAACCCCAACATACCGGCAGTAATTGTATTATACATAGATGATGTGCACAAAATGCAACATATAAATTAAATCAATTGTGGCTTAAAACTAACCCTTTTTTAGTACTAATGTTGGAAAAAGTATGCTTTTGTCTTCCTTTTGTGTTTTCAGGATTAAATGAGCTCAAAATAACAAAAGAAGCAAAAAGACAGCAAAATCTAACAAAAATACAAGAAAAGGAACAAAAGTGATATGCCCGACCCCTCAACAGCATCTCCCCAAGCAAAACAAAGAAGCCAGAAGACTGAACACGCCCCGTGCTCAGCGAGCACGGGGCCGTGCCCAAGAAGCAGCAGAAAAGACAAACATATAGAAGCTTCTATCGCCCACCACGGGGCCGTGCCCAGCGGACACAGGGGCGTGGTCAGGTTGCTGCAGGCGCATTTATTGTAATTGCAAATTACAATTAATAAAGAGAGAGAGTGCCAGATGGACACGGGGCCGTGCCCAGCGGGCACGGGGCTGTGCCCAGGCTTCTGTTCAGCCTATAAATAGGAGTGCTTGGAGCCATTTCAACTCATCCCTTGGCACACCACCTCTCTCACACTTCACCCACCACCCACCACCACCATAACACCATCATCCACCACCATCATCCATTGTCCATCATAGAGTGTGTGAGTCGTCTCGGGATCCAAGATTGATCGTAAGAGTTCTTGACAATCAAAGGCCATGTTTGCCTAAGTCTCTTACATCACTTGGTGAAGACAAGTGTTTAGTGTAATACTTTTTATTTTTAATCTTTTGCACTTTTTAATTGGTTTTGTATTAATGACTTTAATTGCTAGTTTCTTATGTTGAAGGTGATTCTTCCTTATCGTTTGTCCATGGTGTCTTGGCATTATGTTACTGTCTATATAAAATAAAAGATTTTCACCATTCATATCTCCACGGTCTATATGGAGGTATGTTGGTTACCTGGTCGGGGGTTAAGAGAACGGTTTGGTAAGAGTCTTGCCATTGTTCAGTGTATAGATCCTGCAAAGGATCTGGGTCAAATTTTGTAGGACCTCCTTCAATACCCAAAGGTATTGGATGGTGGGGGTGCAAACTCTTTGATCCCCTCATAAGTTAAACTACTATTAAAACTTTAACCCCGCTACTTAGGACTGTATCCCTGCTGACTCAGACTACTTAGCCGAGGGTAACGTCGCCTTCAAAAGAGGTGCCTACCACATTATGCATTAATAACTTAATTAATTATCTTTCAATAATCCGACCCTTTAGGATTGTATCCTTGCTGACTCAAACTACTGGGTTGAGGGTCACGTCACCTTCAAAAGAGGGGCCTACTACAATAACTAAGATAATCTCTTAAACAAGTGCAAAAGTGCGAAAATAATCAAAGGTTACACTAACACACGAGTCGGATCCAAGTGATTCATCTTGTCTATCTGTTTTTACTTTTATTTTTATTTTAAGCATTTTAGTTAGTTTTATTTTCTTAGTTTAAAAATCTTTTTCTAACATTTTTATTTGATTAGACGTTGAGGATAAACCGGTACTAAAAGCTCTTGTGTCCTTGGACGACCTCGGTATCTTACCAACACTATACTACGTCCACGATGGGTGCACTTGCCCATATGTGTGTTTAGTGTTAGTAAATATCGTGTTTTATAAATTTAAAACTTGGCTAAAAAGTGTAAAAGGGCTTAAAATATACACCTAAAACATATACACACTAACACGCATCAAGTTTTTGGCGCCGTTGCCGGGGACACAAGGATTTTAAGATAGCTTAAAATCGACGGCCTAATCTGTTTTTCAAAACCTTTTTAAAACGCGCGCACATTTTTCTGCATTTTAGTTTAGTTTGCATTTACAGTAGCCTGAACACGGGGCCGTGCTCACTAAACACGCACCCGTGCTCAACGAGATCAGTAACTTTAATTAAAACGCCCAGATACAGACCCTGAACACGGGGCCGTGTCCACAGAACACGGGGCCGTGTCCAGCCTCTGTTTCCATCTTTATTTTCTGTTTTCTGGTCCCGAAACTCAGTTGTGGTCTGTTGAGTGATTCTTATGGATCAATACTCAGGAAGCTACAACTACACTTATGAGGAGGATGATTTTATGGGAGACTATTGCACTAATTGTGGTAACCCGCACTCGGTACAATATTGTAACTTATTTCAACCATCCGCTTCATACAACTATTATGAGGAGCCCAGGTACGAGCCATCGACTTCATACACATCCTGTGAAGACCAAAGGTATGAACCTTACCCCTCATACTCATATTTTGATGAATCAAGGTATGAGCCTTCATACTCATACTTTGAGGAATCAAGATATGAACCACCACCTTCATATACTTATTATGAGGAACCATGGCGTGAACAACCCACCTCATATGAGTACTATGAAGAACAAAATTACGACCCTTATCCATCATATACTTACAATGAGGAACAATGGTGTGAACCATCTACTTCATATGGGTACTATGAGGAACCAAGGATCGAACAACCAGATTCAAGCTTAGAGGATCCCGATCCTTACTCTATCACTGACATAGCCGATAGGATAATAGAAAAACTTAAAACTATCGAACGTTGCATAAAAGAATCTCGCGCAAGGGAAGAGGAGTCCCGCGCAAGAGGAAAATTAAATAAAGAAACGATAGTTGAAGAGTTAAAAATGGAAGAAGAAATAAGTAAAAAACCGACACATGAGCTAAACAACGAAAAAGGTGAGGCCGATAACGTTAAAATTTAACAAGAGTCTAATTTTGGAGAAATTAATCTCTTGTCACCTTCTTTCGAAAATCATTGTTTAGTACCAACTCATGCTAAGTTTTTAAAAGAGCTAAACACTAGCACTAAAATTGGAGAAATGGTAAGTGTTAAGTTAACTAATGATCAAACTTCGCTAATAAAAGAAAACCCTTTTGAAATTAACATTACATCGGTTCCGTGTTTTTTTCAAAATTCATTTATTAGTAACGTCACCATTGATAAAGATCTTTGTGTTAACATAATGCCTAATTACATTTTCGAAAAATTAAGTATTAGTGATTTTGCTCCACTTCAAATACACATTTTTCTATCCAATCGGAAAGTAATAAAATCAATCGGTGTAGTTGAGGATATCTTGGTTCAAACAGATCAACTGGTTATTCCAACCGACTTTGTCATCCTCGATGACGCTCCTCTAGTGTTGGGAAGACCTTTTGTAAAAACTCATGAAGCTTTGAAAAACCGGAAGTCTAAAAATCTACCTCTTCAATTAGGGGCATTCAAAAGGAGCATAGATCTTGAGCGTTCAATGAAATATCCTTTTGGCAATAATCACCCCCTAATTGAAGATGAAGATGAGCCACCCGATATAAGTGAAAAGATTGACCACTTTGTTGAAGAAAAGGTCGCCATAGAACAAACCTTTAAGGTTCTTGATCTAGATGAGCCCCAAAATAAGGAATCTCCTAAAGACCCACTGTCACACCCTGGCTTTGCGGAAGCGTGGTTACTTTGGTGTGACTTCTTAATACCATAGCTTAATCATAACAAGCTATATGAATTAAAAATATGCAAGATCATCCATAAAAATCAAAAACATTGTCTTAACGGGTTAACACCCAACAACCACAAACTTGTCCTTCAAACATTATAACCCTAAACATAACATAACATAACATGATTCGAGGACTGTGACTTGTCCAGGAAATAGTCACATTCCCCAAACCCTGGATGACCTTGGTGACTAATGCAGCGGAAAACATGCCGTACCGTGCCAGATCTTTAATTCCCTGAAATACATGTAAGTTGAAAAATCAACAATAATGTTGAGCGAGTTCATGCGAAAGTGAGTAAATAAACCTTTGTATTTATCAAAAACCCTGGTATGTAGCAAATAAGGAAAAAGAGATCACCAATGGTTTGCAAGTCCACTGATATGTGTGAAGTGCAAGTAGGAAGACTCAAACCTAGCGAATTTCGCGTCGGGCACCAAGTCACCCCGAGGTCCGTTATGCTGGACCTGGAGTTGGGCTCGCTACACCCAGATAGATCTACCGCTTACGTCCCTCGGTCCTACAATGAGGATTAATGGCCTCCAGTTCCCGCCTACCCACTCACATGATCTAAGTAATAACCCTCCTTACACTAACCATACCATGTATCAAGTACTCATAATCATAGTAACATGTATTTCACCCCCGCAGTTTATAAAACTGAAAAGAGTTAAGAGAAAAGGGGGACATGAACTCACAGTCAGTGCGTCGCTATACCAAGTACTCCAAATATCCGATAGCTGTGCAACGACCTACATGTGCTAATTCTATTAGACGGATGGCCGTGCCTTAGCTTTATAGTTTAAGTTTTGGGAAACAGTTAGACAACCGTTCCTTGTATATACTTGGTAATTTAATTTCCTTCCCAAGGATGGGGGATTTAATACATGTGTATTCGTATCATCTCATTAAGTCCCACTTAATATATTTTTACTTCTCATTCCAAAATATAAATATTTTTCTCAAAAATATTATATTTTCTCTTCACATAATATTTCCAAAAATAATACGTTGACAAGACACGCGTTCATGAATATTTCCGTATAAAGCGTAAGTTATGTTTTAACGATTAAGTGGTAATAGTAATTACCGTTGTAACTTATACGTTTGTCGTGTAAGCGTTTGTATTATTTTGGGTTCGTCTACGTTTGTAAATATTATTTTTACTCTAAAAATAATATTTATATATTTTCACAAAATAATCATAAACAGTGTGGTGAAAAATATATTTATCGAATAAATATTTACCACGTTTAGTTTTGTGAAAAATCCCACCTCCGATTATTTAATAAATGAAGTCATGGCGAAATATATTTGAAAATATATCAAAAATAGTCTAACACTTGTAAATAATTCTAAGTGTTAGATTTTAGAAAAAATTTCGCCAGAGTTTCCCCTGTAACTGGAGGTGGCCACGCTTTCAAGCGCATCATTTTCTTTTACAAAATCACTTCAACACTTCTTTAAATCAACCAATCAATTTCCAACACATCAAACTAATTTTTCAACACCTCAAACTTACCGATTAGTATGTAAAATCGCATTATTACATGAACTTGTAGTTTTTCTGAAAACTATTGTGTAGATCTCGTTATATTTAGTGGATCTAGGTATAAAATAGTTTAATCTTGTAAAAACCCCGTTTTTAGAACAAATCATCCTTTACAACTTCCCGTCATCTTTCCCAAAGATTATTATTTTGACGAAACTTCTTATTTCACAAATGTTTATACACTTGTGGTTTGTAAAATCACATTTGTTAGTTTGTCATCCAACTTTTATAAAACATGATTTTCTCGACAGTTGGTTCTACGAATATACCACTTGTACACACGTAGATCCGCTAGTTTTAAATACTATTTTACAAGTCAAAATACTTTTACACAAGTTCATGTCTTTCGTGTGGTAGAGTTTCACCTTTTAACCCTTGTACCGATAGAAACAAGCTTATGTCAAGATCTATGATCTTAACAAAGTCGGGTTAAACGATGATAAGAGCCACCACAATGTAGATCGGGCCTCAATAATCAACATATTCAAATACTACAACTTTTACACATGTTATGAGCTTTTAACCAACAAAATTCAAGTTTTAGTAGACTTTAGAGATTCAAAATGTATGATTCCGACTTTTAACCGTTATAAATCATATTAACCACTTTAGATACGTTCGAGAGTGAGTTTTAAACATTATACCTCTAGCTCGGGGCTAGGGAAGATTCTAGGCGAAAAATAGGTGGATAAAGGTAAGGTGACGAGGTCCTTCCGCTTCCGTTTGCTCCAAGACTCTTTATGCGAGATCCCTAACACTTGTATGTGCTTGGAATGGAAGAACAAGAGCCGAAAATGATGGTGGTGACCCTAAGGGGGTTCGGCCGAGAATTTTAGGAAGGAGAGGAGAGAGTTTGGTTGATGTGTGTTGGATGGTTATGACCTTGTGTGCTTAAGTGATGTATTTATAGACATAAACAAGTTCCAAATCCAATGGTCATTATGTCCTCTTGATACTAGACACCACAATTAAAATAATCACAATGTGTACTCTTGTGTCTCCTCTTTAGTTGGCCGACCCTAATGGGGGGGGGGTATCTAGTTCGATTTTGACCATATAGTTAGGGATTAGTTACACTAAACCAAGTTAGATAGGGGTTAACTCGGTTAGTTACGTGTCGTGCTTTAATGCGGGTGTTAGGGTAATCAGGGACCCTAACTGGCTCAGAAAAAGACTAATAATATTACTGGCCATATTTTTATGTTCCGGGTATAGTCCGGTTGTTCGGTTGGATAGTAATCCGTTAAAGTGCTTAAGTAATCTTTAGAGCGTCGTAAATAATATTTTTAGTGACACATCTTATTCTGTAAAGTGTCAGGAATATTTCCTCATGTTTTGGCACTTTATTAGTTAGCCAGAAGCTAGTATGTTAAATAAAGCGTTGTGTTTTGTGCTTAGAGTATGTTTTAGGCACATCCAATCATTACATCTTATTCCTAGAGACGCAGTTATACAACCCTTGTATCCCTACACACAATATGGGTGTAGTAAAATATTTCTGGCTCATATAGGCCTTTAGAGGCAGTGTTTGCCTAATGCTGGCTATATCAGCAGGTTCAATAGGTTATCCGTTCAAATGCTACTGTGCTTTTGTGCATCATGTTTGTCACTAGAGTTTAGTAAGTAAATAATGTAGTGACGGAAATCAAAGTATGATGCAGACATGTACAAGTATCAACAGTCAAGTAGCAGTTCATCAGGAATCTCAGTTAAGCACAATAATTAAGCAACAATAAATAGTTAATTAAGTTGTACGAATACCTGGTTTAGTGAGGGTTGTCACATTCTCCCCCCGTTAGAAAAATTTCGTCCCGAAATTTTAAGTTCTGCTTATAGAAGCAGGGTTCTTAGGAAATAAGTGGGGGTATTTCTCTTTCATTCGGTCCTCACGCTCCCAGGTGAATTCAGGACCATGTCTAGCATTCCAACGAACTTTGACAAGCTTGACACTGCTCCGGCGGGTCTTGTTTACTTTCCAATCCGTGACCTCGACAGGTTCTTCAACGAAGTGGAGCGTGTCATCAACATGAATTTCGTCGGTAGGAATGGCAACGTTATCTTGAGTTGGACTTCTTTTCAGATTGGATACATGAAATGTATCGTGAACATTATTTAGTTCGGCAGGTAGGTCCAGCTTGTATGCTACTAACCCGATTCTCTCCAAGATCTTGAACGGTCCAATATACCTCGGGTTCAACTTTCCACGTTTCCCAAATCGTGCCACACCCTTCCAGGGTGATACCTTCAACAAAACCATCTCACCAACCTCAAACTCTAGAGGTTTCCTGCTTCGATCTGCGTAGGCTTTCTGCCTGTCACGAGCCGTGCTGATACGGTCTCGGATTTGCGCGATCTTATCTTTGTTTTCCTGTACCATTTCAGGACCAACCAATTGTCTATCACCTGCGTCAGCCCAACAAAGCGGCGATCTGCACTTGCGCCCATATAAAGCTTCAAACGGCGCGGCACCAATACTGGTGTGGTAGCTGTTGTTGTATGAAAACTCAACCAGGGGTAAATGCTTATCCCAACTACCGCCCAAATCCATCACACATGCTCCCAGCATGTCTTCTAACGTCTGAATCGTCCGCTTACTTTGACCGTCGGTCTGCGGGTGAAAAGCTGTGCTCAGGTTCAACTTGGAGCCAAAAGCTTCCCGGAAGGATTGCCATATCCTTGACACGAACCTTCCGTCTCTATCAGAGATAATCGAGAGAGGTACTCCATGGCGTGTAACAATCTCTCTCATGTAAATTTCAGCCAACTTGCTTGTATGATCCTTCTCGCGGATAGGCAAGAAGTGTGCTGACTTCGTCAATCGATCCACTATCACCCAGATAGTGTCATGGCCTCTTGGCGTTCTTGGCAACTTTGTAATAAAATCCATAGAGATTTGTTCCCACTTCCACTTAGGAATCTCTGGTTGTTGCAGAAGTCCCGAAGGCTTCTGGTATTCCGCCTTAACCTTGGCGCATGTTAAGCACTTGCTCACATAAACAGCAATATCGCCTTTCATCCTAGGCCACCAATAGTAATCTTTAAGATCCTGGTACGTCTTATCCGCTCCAGGGTGGACAGAGTACCGTGTCTTGTGAGCTTCATCAAAAATAACCTTCCTTAAACCACCAAACAAAGGAACCCAAATCCTTTTCTCAAAACATAACGTTCCTTCCATGTTTGGTACCAATAACTTCTCCATGCCACGGAGATACTCTTCTTCAAGGTTTCTTTCCTTGAGAGCTTCTTGCTGCGCTGCACGAACGCGCGAGGAAAGATTGGTCCGAATAATCATCTCCAAAGCTCTAACCCTTATGGGCTTGATCCTCTCCTTACGACTTAGGGCATCGGCGACCACATTCGCCTTCCCTGGGTGATACTTAATTTCACAGTCGTAGTCGTTCAACAGTTCTACCCCTCGTCTTTGCCTCATGTTCAACTCCTTCTGGTTGAATATGTGCTGGAGGCTCTTGTGATCTGTGAAGATTGTACACTTCGTACCATAAAGGTAGTGTCTCCAGATCTTCAAAGCAAAAACTACTGCACCAAGCTCCAAATCATGCGTGGTATAGTTCTTTTCACGCACTTTCCATTGGCGTGACGCGTAGGCAATGACCTTTTGGCGTTGCATCAACACACAACCCCATCCTTGACGCGATGCGTCGCAGTATACCACAAAATCATCGGTACCTTCTGGTAGAGCTAAGATTGGCGCGTTACAAAGCTTATCCTTCAATATCTGAAATGCTTCATCCTGTTTGATTCCCCAATCAAACTTCCTTTCCTTCTGCGTGAGGAGCGTCAATGGTTGAGCGATCTTTGAAAAGTTCTCGATGAACCTTCGATAATAGCCAGCCACACCCAAGAATTGCCAAATCTCGGTTGGCGTTTTTGGCGTTTCCCAATCCTTGATCGCCTCGATCTTGGTGGGATCCACGTGGATTTCATCTCCGTTTACCACGTGCCCAAGGAATTGCACTTCTCGTAGCCAAAACTCACACTTAGAGAACTTGGTGTACAATTGTTCTTTCTTCAGCAGCTCCAGAATAGCTCTAAGATGCTGCTCGTGCTCAGCCTTCGTCTTTGAATAAATCAAAATATCGTCGATGAATACGATCACGAACTTATCCAAGTACGACTTACAAACTCGATTCATCAGATCCATGAACACTGCAGGTGCGTTTGTCAGACCAAACGGCATAACGAGAAACTCGTAGTGTCCATATCGAGTTCTGAAGGCTGTCTTTGGGATACTCTCCTCCTGTATCCGTAGCTGATAGTATCCAGATCGAAGATCGATCTTTGAATAGAAGCTTGACCCTTGAAGTTGGTCAAATAGATCATCGATTCTTGGCAGGGGATACCCATTCTTGATCGTCAGCCTGTTCAACTCTCTGTAGTCAAAGCACATACGGAAACTACCGTCCTTCTTCTTGACAAACAAAACTGGAGCTCCCCAAGGCGAGAAGCTTGGTCGGATAAATCCCTTGTCTAGCAACTCTTGAAGTTGTGTCGACAATTCCTGCATCTCAGACGGAGCAAGTCTGTAAGGTGCCTTAGCCACAGGCGCGGCGCCTGGAACTAAGTCAATGTGGAACTCCACTTGTCTTTGAGGCGGCAATCCAGGCAGGTCTTCTGGGAAGACTTCTGGATATTCCCTCACGACAGGGATATCTTCGATCTTCGGTTCTTCAGCTTTCTTATCCACAATGTGTGCCAGAAGGGCAGCACATCCCTTCTGCAAACATTTTCGCGCCTTCAAGCAGCTGATAATTCTTAACGGCGTATCACGCTTCTCTCCGTGAACCACAATGATTTCGCCATCTTCGGTCGGGATACGAACGACCCTTTTCATGACAAACTATCTCTGCCTTGTTGCTCGATAACCAATCCATCCCTACTACCACGTCGAAGCTTCCCAACTGGACTGGTAGTAGATCGAGAGCAAACTCACGCTCTCCCAACTCGATTACGCAACCTCGAATCACCTCGTTAGCTTCTACTAACTTCCCATTCGCTAATTCAATCGCGTACGGGACATCTAATTTACTAGCGGCTAAACCAAGCATATTCTTAAATTCTAATGATACGAAGCTATAATCGGCTCCAGTATCAAATAAAACGGATGCATAACGTTGGTTTACAAGGAACGTACCAGTGACAACATTGGGATCCTGGCGCGCTTCCCTTGCTTCTATGTTGGAAGCTCCTTCATGGTCTTGGTTAACCTCTCTTGGGCAATCCTTCCCAAGGTGCCCCATATTTCCACTTCCGTCCTGATAGTTACTGTGGTCGTTGTTTACTTCGTGTTTTCCACTACCATCTTGACCTTGATTTCCACGTTTCTTCCGGCGGTAACACTCCTCTTTGTAGTGTCCCACCCTGCCACAGTTATCACACTTTCCATTTTTGCATGCCCCGATATGATGGCGCGGGCATTCTTCGCACTTAGGTAGTTTACCCTTGTACCCCCTTTCCTTATTGGCCTTGTTCTTGTTATTTGTCCGATTACCTCCTTGAAATTCATTGAGCTTTCTTTTGTTCTTCTCGGACGTCTCCTTTGGAGTTTCCTTCTTCTTGTCGGGGTTTGCAAGTTTTTCTAGTCTAATTGCTTCTGTAACGCGTGCCAAACCCATCTTGCTTGCAGCAATAGTTGTTGGTGGCGTAGATGCTGCCATCAAGCTCAAGACTTGTGGTGCCAGTTCCCAAATGAACTGTCCCAATTTCCTCATTTCTGGTTCCGCTAAGTGGGGAACAACTCGTGCCAAGTCATGAAGTCTTTGCATGTATCCCAACATTTTTGGACCTTCCATCATCAGGCTCTGGAATTCCCCTTCCAACTTCTGGGTTTCCGCTTGGGAGAAATACTTCTTATGCATCATTCCCTTCAGTTCATCCCATGATAGTGCATATGTTGCGGTTTCGCCCTTTATTTGAACCTGAAGGTTCCACCATAGTCGAGCTCCATCTTGAAACAACTCAGAAACGTATAGGACTTGTTGTTCTGGCGTACAACCACTCATTCGAAAGATGGAATCCATACTTTCAATCCATTTCACAAAAGCTATGGCACCTCCAGTGCCGTCGAACTTCGGAGGCTTGTAGTTGAGGAAGTGCCAGTAGGGACAACCGTTATTTTTTGAGGTACCTTTGCTAGGTTCAGAACGTAGGGCCTCGTATTGTGCTATAACTGCAGCAATTATCTCTTGAAGTTCCGCCTCTGAGGTGGACATGCGCATTTCGCGTCTCGGTGGCATCTTCTAAAAGATGTTTCACGTAGGTTAGGTCGTAGCAGGTAAAATGTACGTATATATTCAACAATATCAGCACATAACATCTCATGCTATCAATAAATCAGCCACAGAACATCTCATGTCATAAAGCATATACAATAGATCACTGCGATTGCTTTGCCACAAATCGAGACCACGATGTAAAGCTTACACGTACATAACTGTGTCATACAACAATAATGACTTAGTAGGGGACGACCCTAGGCAAGTCGTGCGATTGCTGGACATGTTAAGGAATCTCTGGTCTGTCCATTTTCAAATTTCCAGAACTCCACCTTAAGCTTCTGAATTCCAGTCCTAGAACAACATTCCTCCTCAATCATTTCCTTGAGCTCGTCCCAGCTCAGTGCATAAGTAGCATCCGTGCTAAGGGCCTGATCCTGATGGTCCCACCATGAGAGTGTGCCGTCTAGAAATGACCCCAAGGTAAAGGTATCACTCTGTTTGGGGCGAACAGTTAGTCTTTCTTAGAATGGAGTCAATCTCTTCGGACCAACGAGCAAATGCAATGGCGCTTTCTGTTTCGTCGAAGTTCAAAGGCTTGCAGTTTCGGAACTGCTTATAGGTGCGGTCAGCTGGGGATTATTTTCAGTAGTGCCATTGCTGTGCTAAAAGCGGAGAGCTTCATGTCGTGCAATTGCCTGTGAGTTGCGTTTTTGCAACTCGGCTTCTATCCTTGGCAACATACTGGTATTTGTGTCACGCCTGGGTGGCATTCTCTTCTGCCGAAATGGCATGAAGTGGGTTAGACAACTTCCCAATTGTCTATGAGATGCATAGCACCATAAGCCATCATGTACTTACCCAATTTTACACTTAAATATACATAATTTATGGCTTTGCGGAAGCGTGGTTACTTTGGTGTGACTTCTTAATACCATAGCTTAATCATAACAAGCTATATGAATTAAAAATATGCAAGATCATCCATAAAAATCAAAAACATTGTCTTAACGGGTTAACACCCAACAACCACAAACTTGTCCTTCAAACATTACAACCCTAAACATAACATAACATAACATGATTCGAGGACTGTGACTTGTCCAGGAAAGAGTCACATTCCCCAAACCCTGGATGACCTTGGTGACTAATGCAGCGGAAAACATGCCGTACCGTGCCAGATCTTTAATTCCCTGAAATACATGTAAGTTGAAAAATCAACAATAATGTTGAGCGAGTTCATGCGAAAGTGAGTAAATAAACCTTTGTATTTATCAAAAACCCTGGTATGTAGCAAATAAGGAAAAAGAGATCACCAATGGTTTGCAAGTCCACTGATATGTGTGAAGTGCAGGTAGGAAGACTCAAACCTAGCGAATTTCGCGTCGGGCACAAAGTCACCCCGAGGTCCGTTATGCTGGACCTGGAGTTGGGCTCGCTACACCCAGATAGATCTACCGCTTACGTCCCTCGGTCCTACAATGAGGATTAATGGCCTCCAGTTCCCGCCTACCCACTCACATGATCTAAGTAATAACCCTCCTTACGCTAACCATACCATGTATCAAGTACTCATAATCATAGTAACATGTATTTCACCCCCGCAGTTTATAAAACTGAAAAGAGTTAAGAGAAAAGGGGGACATGAACTCACAGTCAGTGCGTCGCTATACCAAGTACTCCAAATACCCGATAGCTGTGCAACGACCTACATGTGCTAATTCTATTAGACGGATGGCCGTGCCTTAGCTTTATAGTTTAAGTTTTGGGAAACAGTTAGACAACCGTTCCTTGTATATACTTGGTAATTTAATTTCCTTCCCAAGGATGGGGGATTTAATACATGTGTATTCGTATCATCTCATTAAGTCCCACTTAATATATTTTTACTTCTCATTCCAAAATATAAATATTTTTCTCAAAAATATTATATTTTCTCTTCACATAATATTTCCAAAAATAATACGTTGACAAGACACGCGTTCATGAATATTTCCGTATAAAGCGTAAGTTACGTTTTAACGATTAAGTGGTAATGGTAATTACCGTTGTAACTTATACGTTTGTCGTGTAAGCGTTTGTATTATTTTGGGTTCGTCTACGTTTGTAAATATTATTTTTACTCTAAAAATAATATTTATATATTTTCACAAAATAATCATAAACAGTGTGGTGAAAAATATATTTATCGAATAAATATTTACCACGTTTAGTTTTGTGAAAAATCCCACATCCGGTTATTTAATAAATAAAGTCATGGCGAAATATATTTGAAAATATATCAAAAATAGTCTAACACTTGTAAATAATTCTAAGTGTTAGATTTTAGAAAAAATTTCGCCAGAGTTTCCCCTGTAACTGGAGGTGGCCACGCTTTCAAGCGCATCATTTTCTTTTACAAAATCACTTCAACACTTCTTTAAATCAACCAATCAATTTCCAACACATCAAACTAATTTTTCAACACCTCAAACTTACCGATTAGTATGTAAAATCGCATTATTACATGAACTTGTAGTTTTTCTGAAAACTATTGTGTAGATCTCGTTATATTTAGTGGATCTAGGTATAAAATAGTTTAATCTTGTAAAAACCCCGTTTTTAGAACAAATCATCCTTTACAACTTCCCGTCATCTTTCCCAAAGATTATTATTTTGATGAAACTTCTTATTTCACAAGTGTTTATACACTTGTGGTTTGTAAAATCACATTTGTTAGTTTGTCATCCAACTTTTATAAAACATGATTTTCTCGACAGTTGGTTCTACGAATATACCACTTGTACACACGTAGATCCGCTAGTTTTAAATACTATTTTACAAGTCAAAATACTTTTACACAAGTTCATGTCTTTCGTGTGGTAGAGTTTCACCTTTTAACCCTTGTACCGATAGAAACAAGCTTATGTCAAGATCTATGATCTTAACAAAGTCGGGTTAAACGATGATAAGAGCCACCACAACGTAGATCGGGCCTCAATAATCAACATATTCAAATACTACAACTTTTACACATGTTATGAGCTTTTAACCAACAAAATTCAAGTTTTAGTAGACTTTAGAGATTCAAAATGTATGATTCCGACTTTTAACCGTTATAAATCATATTAACCACTTTAGATACGTTCGAGAGTGAGTTTTAAACATTATACCTCTAGCTTGGGGCTAGGGAATATTCTAGGCGAAAAATAGGTGGATAAAGGCAAGGTGACGAGGTCCTTCCGCTTCCGTTTGCTCCAAGACTCTTTATGCGAGATCCCTAACACTTGTATGTGCTTGGAATGGAAGAACAAGAGCCGAAAATGATGGTGGTGACCCTAAGGGGGTTGGGCCGAGAATTTTAGGAAGGAGAGGAGAGAGTTTGGTTGATGTGTGTTGGATGGTTATGACCTTGTGTGCTTAAGTGATGTATTTATAGACATAAACAAGTTCCAAATCCAATGGTCATTATGTCCTCTTGATACTAGACACCACAATTAAAATAATCACAATGTGTACTCTTGTGTCTCCTCTTTAGTTGGCCGACCCTAATGGGGGGGGGGTATCTAGTTCGATTTTGACCATATAGTTAGGGATTAGTTACATTAAACCAAGTTAGATAGGGGTTATCTCGGTTAGTTACGTGTCGTGCTTTAATGCGGGTGTTAGGGTAATCAGGGACCCTAACTGGCTCAGAAAAAGACTAATAATATTACTGGCCATATTTTTATGTTCCGGGTATAGTCCGGTTGTTCGGTTGGATAGTAATCCGTTAAAGTGCTTAAGTAATCTTTAGAGCGTCGTAAATAATATTTTTAGTGACACATCTTATTCTGTAAAGTGTCAGGAATATTTCCTCATGTTTTGGCACTTTATTAGTTAGCCAGAAGCTAGTATGTTAAATAAAGCGCTGTGTTTTGTGCTTAGAGTACGTTTTAGGCACATCCAATCATTACATCTTATTCCTAGAGACGCAGTTATACAACCCTTGTATCCCTACACACACTATGGGTGTAGTAAAATATTTCTGGCTCATATAGGCCTTTAGAGGCAGTGTTTGCCTGATGCTGGCTATATCAGCAGGTTCAATAGGTTATCCGTTCAAATGCTACTGTGCTTTTGTGCATCATGTTTGTCACTAGAGTTTAGTAAGTAAATAATGTAGTGACGGAAATCAAAGTATGATGCAGACATGTACAAGTATCAACAGTCAAGTAGCAGTTCATCAGGAATCTCAGTTAAGCACAGTAATTAAGCAACAATAAATAGTTAATTAAGTTGTACGAATACCTGGTTTAGTGAGGGTTGTCACACCCACCCCTTGAGCTCAAAGAACTTCCAAAAGGTTTGGAATATGCTTTTCCAGACGAAGATGGTAAATCACCTGTAATTATTTCGTCTAAATTAAATAGTGTAGAAAAAGAAAAATTAATTAGACTTTTGAAAAAACATAAAAATGCGATCGTTTGGAGGCTTGTAGATATAAAAGGAATAAGCCCTTCCATGTGCACGCACAAAATTTTAATGAATGATGACTACAAATCAGTAATACAACCACAAAGAAGAGTAAATCCAAATGTCCAAGAAGTGGTTAAAAATGAGGTCATCAAACTCCTTGACGCCGAACTTATTTATCCTATCTCAGATAGTTCATGGGTAAGTCCCGTCCAAGTAGTTCCAAAGAAAGGAGGTATGACGGTAATAACTAATGAAAATAATGAATTAATACCAACTAGAACCGTCATAGGATGGAGAGTATGTATAGATTATAGACGATTAAATGAAGCAACAAGGAAAGACCACTTTCCTTTACCCTTCATTGATCAAATGTTAGAACGATTATCCGGTCATAAATTTTACTGTTTCTTGGATGGATTTTCAGGTTACTTTCAAATTACAATAGCACCTGAAGACCAAGGAAAGACAACTTTCACATGCCCCTACAGAACTTTTGCTTATCGTCGCATGCCATTTGGTCTATGTAATGCACCTGCAACATTCCAATGTTGCATGGCGGCCATTTTCCATGATATGATAGAAAAGACAATGGAAGTCTTCATGGACGACTTTTCTATCTTTGGAGATTCATACGACCAATGCCTCGATAAGCTCGAACGAATGCTATCCCGATGTAAGGAAACTAACCTCGCCCTTAACTGGGAAAAATGCCATTTCATGGTAACAGAGGGAATAGTACTCGGTCACAAAATCTCGAGCGAGGGAATGGAAGTTGATCGAGCAAAAATTGACACAATTTCTCGATTACCTCCACCATCCTCCGTTAGAGCAATCAGAAGTTTCTTAGGGCATGCCGGATTTTACAGACGGTTTATCAAAGACTTTTCAAAAATTTCAAGACCTCTAACAAAATTACTTGAAAAAGATGCGCCTTTCATCTTTGACAAGGATTGCAATCAAGCATTTCTAACCCTCAAGGAAATGCTAGTCAATGCACCTATCATGATAGCACCCGATTGGAAACTACCTTTCGAAATCATGTGTGATGCAAGTGACTTTGCCGTTGGAGCTGTCTTGGGACAGAGAAAAGAAAAGCATTTCCACCCAATTTATTATGCTAGTAAAACACTTAACGATGCACAAGAAAATTACACAACCACTGAAAAAGAAATACTAGCTGTGGTATTTGCTTTTGATAAATTTCGTTCTTACCTTGTTCTTTCTAAAACTATAGTCTATACAGATCATGCAGCTATCCGATACCTCTTCAAGAAACAAGATGCCAAACCCCGTTTGATCAGGTGGATTCTACTCCTCCAAGAATTTGATATTGAAATCAAAGACAAAAGAGGAGCAGAAAACACAGCAGCAGATCATCTTTCACGCCTAGAAGACCCAGCTTTGGAGGCAACCAGGGACGAGCGAATTAACGAAAAATTCCCAACAGAGTCCTTGGAAATGGTGGAGTATCGACAAGAACCATGGTATGCCGACTATGCTAACTACTTAGCTAGCGGTATAGTCACCAAAGGATGGCCACACCACCAAAGAAAGAAATTCTTTGCTGATGTAAAGCATTACTTTTGGGAAGACCCTTATCTTTTCAAAATGTGTGCTGACCAACTCATCCGAAGGTGCGTACATGGCAACGAAGCACGAAGAATTCCCCGCCATTGTCATGAAGGTTCATATGGAGGACATCATGGTGCCGCTAGTACCGCACGAAAGGTATTTGATTTAGGATTTTATTGGCCGACCATTTACAAAGATGCGCAAAATCTTGTCAAGACATGTGACACTTGCCAAAGATCAGGGTAATATTTCTTCCAAAAACGAAATGCCACAGAATGGCATTCTCGTTTGTGAAATTTTTGATGTGTGGGGACTCGATTTCATGGGACCTTTCCCACCATCAAAAGGAAACAAATATATACTTGTGGCAGTCGATTACTTGTCAAAATGGGTAGAGGCTGAAGCACTTCCAACAAATGATGGAAGAGTAGTGGTAAGATTTCTGAAAAAATTATTCTCTCGTTTTGGAACATCTAAAGCATTGATAAGTGATAGAGGTACCCATTTTTGCAATCATCAACTCGAGAAAATCTTAACAAGATATGGGGTCTATCACCGGGTCTCAACAGCATATCACCCTCAAACAAACGGACAAGCCGAAGTGACTAATAGAGGTTTAAAACGAATACTTGAAAAAACCGTAGGGTTAAATAAAAAGGAATGGGCCGATAGATTAGATGATGCTTTATGGGCTTTTCGAACTGCTTATAAAACCACTATAGGCACAACCCCATATAAGCTCGTCTATGGAAAAAATTGTCATTTGCCGGTAGAAATAGCTCACAAAGCCTACTGGGCAATAAAAAATGTAAACTTAGATTTAGATATTGCAGGTAAAAATCGATTTTGTCAAATAAATGAATTAGACGAGCTAAGGAATTATGCATACTCTAACTCAGAAATTTATAAGGAAAGAATGAAAAATTTACACGACAAAAACATTAAACCTAATGAATTTCAAGTAGGGGATCTAGTTCTATTGTTTAATTCACGACTTCGATTATTTCCGGGTAAACTAAAATCTAGATGGTCGGGACCTTTTTCCAGCACCCATGTTTTTTTCCTCACGGTGCAGTAGAAATTAAATCTCGAAATGGAATTCCATTCAAAGTCAATGGCCAACGGCTAAAGCTCTATCAAGGATCTATTGAGGATGAAGAGGAAGAGATCTCGCTCCAAACGGTCGACGAATAAAAGGCATCCACATCGTACCCGGTATGTTACGAACAAATGCGTAAACATCGAAACCGGTAAGTCTTCTAACCATGTTTTTGGGAAAACCGGGGCACTCACACGAGCACTAAAAAAAATTACAAAACTTTGCTCGGCACGGGGCCGTGTCCGCGTAACTGTCGGGATAAAATTCCCTTTTCACAACAGTTACACCATTCCACACGCCCCGTTTCCCCGAAGAACGCTCTGGTCCAGGCGATTTTTCGCAGAATTTCAACGTCTCCTCTCACTCTAACAACATCAAGGTATGATTCTATCATCATTAGTAGTTAGATTAGTTATTTGCATGTAGTTAAAACATCAAAAATTTCGGGAAAAATCTAGGGTTCTTGAAGTTCATCCGAATCAAACCTCAAATTTTTGCAATAATCTGTTATCATTAGTTTAGATTAGTGTAAGGGGAAGTAAATACACTTGTATTGTTGATAGATTTGCCCGATTTCTCACAAAAACCTCAAACCCTTGTTTTCGAACCGAAAAAGATGAAATTGAAGGGGTAAACGGTTTGGTTTGGGAAAAACGACACTTGGGGTTTCATTTTTGGGGGAAACCGCACCTACTTGGCCAGAAATTTTCAGATTTTCGGGACCCGGTCGAAAATGAAGTTTTTGAGTAACAGACGCCTGGACACGGGGTCGTGCCCACTGAGCACGGGGCCGTGTCCAGCCAACTGTTTGCAGTTTTTTCTGAAAACCTCACTGTTTCATGCTAACTTTTGGTGTATTCTTTCAGATGTCGGCGGAGTTCACAAGATTCAACGCAAATGAGCTCGATGCTAGGGCCAGATATGACATGCTTCAAACAAGACCCGAAGAATACCCAAGGCAAGCATGTACGGATCTCTTGACCATGGTGAACCAACTTGACCGGTTCAACAACCTCGTTACCTGACGGGTGGTCCATAGGACAACCCTTAAACAAGCTAAAAATACATACATCTCATACTTTATTCGGTTTATTGTTTGAACTTAGTAACTACGAGAGATTTGATGTTGCAGGTGTTAAGGCGCTCAAAGTGCAGGATTTAGGAAGCTTGGATGGATGTGGGAAGATGGCATCATTAAGAGATGAAGAAAACAAGTTTTGAGGGAGAAACGAAGGAAAAAGCCCACTCAGCGCCGTAACCTACGGCTAGGGGCCGTAGGTTACGGCCATCAATGATCCACAAGTGCACTGCCGTAAAACAGAAGGTTCATGCCGTAAAGAACATTCAGAGCCGTAACCTACGGCCCTCAGCTGTAGGTTACGGCACCCTATGTTGACCTTGGAGCTGCTGACAGCCGTAACCTACGGCTGGGAGCCGTAGGTTACGCCTTCGACTGATCTCAAAATGTAACTTACACATTTATTGGCCATTTCATGAGGATTTATGGGGTCTTATCATGGGTATTCGGTTACGGAAGATGGGGGACGAGTTGGGGGACTATATTTGAGGCACTTGGGAGTGAAAAACATATCTTATCATCTATCTTTCATCTAGTTTTGTTGGTGATCTTGTTGAACAATATTTTCTTCTATTTTTGCATCATGTTGTCACTTCAAGCCATGTGTGGCTAAACATTCTATGATTATCTTGGGTTGAAGGTTGTGTAAGACTTGTGCTTTTATTTTATATTTCTAGAATAACAACTTCTTTCTCTTTGAATTGTTTGTTATGGTGCATGATTGATTGTTAGTAAAGTATTGATTTTTATGCTAAACTAAATAGAAACCATACGTTCTTGGTGCCGTTGGCAATTGAGATATCATGGGTATAGTTAGGCTTGGGTAAGGGTTAATTGATCATCGGGTAACAACCTCACGTTCTAGGAATCTGAGTACTTAGTTCCCTTTCATCACTGCAATTGGTCATTCACGAACTATGTCTATGTAGTTCTTTTTAGTTGAATGTTAGCACAAAAGTCGAAGCAAACCGGAAACTCAAGATAGTCATTTGTCTCTAAATTGTTTACAAACTCAATTTTCATTTTGCAAATTAATTAGTAATCGTAGTTTTAAAAGAAACCAATGCAACCAACTCTTACATTTTACTTTTCTTGCAATTAGTCTAATTTAGTTAATCTAGATAAATTCTCAAATAACACATATTCCACAAACTCCCTGTGTTCGATACCCACTTGCCACTTACTATTTAGTAGTAATTGGATTAAATTTGCGTGTACCACGACAAACACGTCAAATTTTGGTGCCGCTGCCGGGGAGTTGTGCGCAACGTGTGTTTTTTTTACTTTTCTTAAGTTTGTTATTTTTCTGGTTTACACGGGGTATGTTAGTGTGCAGGTATTTACAGGTGCATGCGTACTAGAAGCTCCCACAAGCTTTCACCACTAGTGTTTGATCCAGAAATCGAGCGAACTTTGCGAGCAAACAGGATTTTACTAAGAGAAAATACAATCAGCGGTTCACCAACAACACCAATTACACCAATTCGATACATGGATAGGGATCCACCACCACCACCCACTACGGGTGAACCTGCTCAACCCTTTATACCATCAACCACTCAACCTTCGCCAAATACCACCATTCCACCAAATACTACCGAACCCACCATAATTCAAAATGTTACACCAACCAACACCACACAACCCATTACTACCCAAGAAGAACCAACCATCACATTTAATCCTTCCACTACTATTCCACCATTATCCCATTTCTTCCCAGGTGCGGGTCCGTCATATTCAAGCCATACCATAGCACCAATTTCGACCATTGTCCATGCTACACCGTTTCGACCGTCAAACCAGTCGGGTTTTCATTACTCGACGCTTCCATTTGGGCAATCTTTGGGAATTCAAGGAGATGGGTATGATGAAGGATATGAGGAGTTTGAGGGTTTTGATGAAGACGGGTACGCTTATGGGGGTGAAGGAGATCAAGGAGAATTCGGGTATATGCAGGTCAAATGCAAGTGATTACCAATGTTGGTGGAGTGCAACAACAACAACTCATACCTCAACACATTCGGCCGAGGCCACAAGGGCCACAAGTGCAACGTCCCATACCATTGTAACAAGTTCGTCCACCGAATGTTCAACAACAATTTCAAAGGCCTATTCAACACCCATCGATGTCGCAACAACAATTTCAACAACCATTGGCACCACAAGAGCGTATGCCAAGACCAATGGGTCCTATGCGTCCAAGGGGTCGTGTGGGTGTACCAAGAAGGCATCTTAGAGAAAATGTGAGGGGCATTGAAGCGCATTTTAGGCCGGTAATCACTCATAATCCTTCACCGGTAGTCATTCCTCACAATGATCAAGGGAGGACATTTGAAGTGAGGACTAACTCATTGCAAAGCTTGCCAAAATATAAGGGTTTAGCAACACAGGAGCCTTACTTTCATTTGGAGGCTTATGACTCGATTTGCAACACTCTTGGTAGTCAAGGATTCTCAGTCGATGATATTATATTGGTACTATTCCAATTTTCTTTGGAAGACAAGGCGAAAAAATTATTCTACACATTACCTTCAACATCTATATATACATGGGGGGAAATGCAACAAACCTTTTTGGATGAATTTTACACTGCTCAAAAGATGAATGATGCTAGAAAAGGGTTGAGGAGCTTTCAACAACAAGATGGTGAAATGTTTCATGAGGCTTTTGAGCGTTTCAATATGATGATCAAAAATTGCCCTCACCATGGAATTGAATTGTGGGAATTAATGAATGCTTTTCACGAGGGGTTGAGTGCTGAAGATGCTCATGATTTAATGTCTATCACCGGTGGGACTTTTGGTACAAATTACGAGAATGGTGATTGGGAGTTTTTGGAGAGCATGGCAACTACATCAAAAAGAAAAGCTCAAGCATCGAGGAGAGCACGACCGGCCATTGCCCGACCTCAAGTGCACGCAATGGATGACGGTAATGTTCAAACCACTAACCAAATTTATGATGTTTGTGCATTATGTAATGAAATAGGTCATGCGGCTGAAAATTGCCAAGGAATGGTGGAAGGGCAATATGAAGAAGTTCATGCCGTTCAAGGTCAAGGAGGGGGTGGTAGAAATTATAACAACATGAATTCTAATACTTACCACCCCGGGTTGAGGAAGCACCCAAATTTTCATTATGGGAACCCTTCGAATCAAGCAAACGTAATCAAGGTAATTATGGTTCACGCCAACCTTACAATAACCAAAGTGGATATCAAGGTGGGAACAACCAAGGATACCAAAGGCAATATCAAACGGGTCAAGAACAAGGGGGGTCCTCGGGTGGAAACGAAGTAATGGAAATGTTGAAGGCGATGCAAGTCGAAATGCAACGAATGAATCAACGTGATGAAGTTCAGATGCAAAAGGATGAGGCCCGTGATAAAGCTATTCAAACTCTGACTACTCAAATGGGTCAACTTGCGAGTGAAGTGGCAATTTTGAAGAAAGCAAAAGGCCAGCTACCAAGTGACACGGTGATAAATCCCAAAAACATTAAAAGTGTTAACATCAATGTGGTAAGTACCGTTCCTAATAGAGAATTCAATGAAACATTTTTAACATCTTCTTGTCAAGTGAATGCAGGTTTGGAAAAGGATGCCGAGGTTGAAACAGACAGAGAGCATGGAGCACCAATCGTGCCTATTCGTGTGGGAAAATTAAAGATCCCTCACGCATTGTTGGACTACGGGGCAAGCATGAGTGTGCTACCTGGCGATCTATACGATATGTACGACTTCGGTCCGCTTGAAGATATAGACACCATGGTGAGCTTGGCGGATGAAAGTTGGAGGCGTCCACGGGGAATGGTTAAGAATGTGATGATTCGGTTGGGAGAATTCGAATATCCAGTGGATTTTCTGGTTTTAGATTAAGCTACTACCACGATGGCGTCACAACAAAGGGTGATTTTGGGTCGACCGTTTCTCTATACGGCAAATGCTCAAATTGATTGTAGAGAAGGAATCATTAACATGACCGAAAAGAACCGTAAGTTGTCATTTAATGTTCAGACGAAGATGATTAGTTACGAGTTTGTTGAGGCGGATGATAGCGGATTTAGTGAAAAGGTATTCCAAAGAATGAGAAGATATCACCCACCGGATCATGAAGAAAAGCATATGGGTTCAAGCAAGAGCGTATTTGATTACCCACCGAGTCAAAACAAGATGGATGCATTTTGCTCAATGGCACAAGGAAGTGATGGAGATGGCAGGAACCGCTTCTTTGAGCCACCTTAAATGGGGGTGGCATGGTCTGGCTGAAGACTCGAAACTTAGCGCTACTCGGGAGGCAACCCGGGGTTTTATATTGATCTTTCTATTTTTATCTTTCTATGTTTCAGGGCCATGGCGACATTCAAGTGTGGGGAAGATGTACAGATATTTGGGTGAAAGTGGTGATAGGAAGTCGGATTATCTACAACATCTGTTGTGGCAAACTTCACCAGGTCAATGTACTATTTCCTTAGTCTTGTTGTATTCTTTAGCTTTGAAATATTGGTAGTTAGTTTGTTTGATTTTGTTTAAAAAATAAAAAAAAATACAAAAAGAAATTTGTGGTTTGAGTGTACAAGCTTGTGGTTGGCGTTAAAGAGTTAAGTGATCAAATCCTCTCAAAACCATACATTGGGGTCAATGTATCCCAAGTGTGGGGATGGGAGGAAATTTTGAGGTTTTTTTAAAATTTTTGTAAATTAAAGCGAAAATTGTCAAAATTTGAAAACTTGATATTGTGCCATACGACACACCAACACCCTTTCTAGTCATTTCTTGGTGAGTTTTGGGATACACATATGATTAATAGAGATTATTTCTTTGGTTTGAGTGGCGGTGTGTGTATTGTGTTAATAGAACTTGTGTACGAGTTCTTGTTAAATCCTAGAGTTAGCATGCTTTTGAAAATGATAGGGGACTTTTAGGAAGCCTCGTCTAGATGAGTGAGAGTGCGGGATTGGTGGGTTGGACCTCATTCTTTACAAATATGAGCTTGGTATTGCGAGGGGTGGGGGTTTGGTCTTTAGAAAGCCATGTTTGAGCCTCAAACCATTCGGTTGCGACCCAAACCTACTTCTTACAAAACTATACCTATTGAGACGACCCGGTTTAGGAATTTAGTTGGTAGTGTTGATGTTCTTGTATATATTGTTGAGTTTATGTTAAAAAAAAGAAAAAGAAAACAAAAGAAAAAAAATTGAGAAAAATACAAAAAAAAAAAGAAGAAAAGAAGAATTTAGTTGAAGATGTCTTGTATATAGTTGATGTTGCTTTGTTTAGTAGTGAAAATAAAACCGGGTCGAATCAATTAGCTCCTTCATGTGTATTCCACCATTCCCTACCTTTGCGTTTAGCCCCGTTACAAACCGTAAGTCCCTTTGATTCATAAGCATGCTAGATATTTGTTAGGAGGAAACTTGATTCTTATACAAGCTTATTGTCGCACACACACACACGCATTGAGTGGTTTTGCATTACATGCTAGTAATTCTTGTCATCGAGAGGTTCTTGTGAGGGGTGTGTCTTGTGGTACGATTGAAAGTTAGTAAAAAGGTCGGTACATTTTAGCTTTGGTTTGTGTGATTAGTTGTTTGTGGTTGAGAATGGTTTTCGAATGGGTTGCTTGGGACAAGCAACTGGTAAGTGTGGGGATGTGACGGGTGGTCCGTAGGACAACCCCTAAACAAGCTAAAAATACATACATCTCATACTTTATGCGGTTTATTGTTTGAACTTAGTAACTACGAGAGATTTGATGTTGCAGGTGTTAAGGCGCTCAAAGTGCAGGATTTAGGAAGCTTGGATGGATGTGGGAAGATGGCATCATTAAGAGATGAAGAAAATAAGTTTTGAGGGAGAAACGAAGGAAAAAGCCCACTCAGCGCCGTAACCTACGGCTAGGGGCCGTAGGTTACGGCCATCAATGATCCACAAGTGCACTGCTGTAAAACAGAAGGTTCATGCCGTAAAGAACATTCAGAGCCGTAACCTACGGCCCTCAGCCGTAGGTTACGACACCCTATGTTGACCTTGGAGCTGCTGACAGCCGTAACCTACGGCTGAGAGCCGTAGGTTACGCCTCCGACTGATCTCAAAATGTAACTTACACATTTATTGGCCATTTCATGAGGATTTATGGGGTCTTATCATGGGTATTCGGTTACGGAAGATGGAGGACGAGTTGGGGGACTATATTTGAGGCACTTGGGAGTGAAAAACATATCTTATCATCTATCTTTCATCTAGTTTTGTTGGTGATCTTGTTGAACAATATTTTCTTCTATTTTTGCATGATGTTGTCACTTCAAGCCATGTGTGGCTAAACATTCTATGATTATCTTGGGTTGAAGGTTGTGTAAGACTTGTGCTTTTATTTTATATTTCCAGAATAACAACTCCTTTCTCTTTGAATTGTTTGTTATGGTGCATGATTGATTGTTAGTAAAGTATTGATTTTTATGCTAAACTAAATAGAAACCATACCTTCTTGGTGCCGTTGGCAGTCGAGATATCATGGGTATAGTTAGGCTTGGGTAAGGGTTAATTGATCATCGGGTAACAACCTCACGTTCTAGGAATCTGAGTACTTAGTTCCCTTTCATCACTGCAATTGGTCATTCATGAACTATGTCTATGTAGTTCTTTCTAGTTGAATGTTAGCACAAAAGTCGAAGCAAACCGGTAACTCAAGATAGTCATTTGTCTCTAAATTGTTTACAAACTCAATTTTCATTTTGCAAATTAATTAGTAATCGTAGTTTTAAAAGAAACCAATCCAACCAACTCTTACATTTTACTTTTCTTGCAATTAGTCTAATTTAGTTAATCTAGATAAATTCTCAAATAACACATATTCCACAAACTCCCTGTGTTCGATACCCACTTGCCACTAACAATTTAGTAGTAATTAGATTAAATTTGCGTGTACCAAGGCAAACACGTCATTACCGGACCACTAAGGGTTGCCCTAACCACTCGACTTCGATCGGTACATCAATGCACTTTGGAGTTCTACAGTACTTTCACCTTCACTTCAAGGTGTGACCCTTTTGACAATGAGGGGGTTGCATTTCGATGTGGTGGGACGAGATACTCGATCTCTATGGCGCAATTCGGGGTAATAGTGGGATTGTATACGGAAGAGGATTCGGGAAATGAAGAAAACACCGGGGGATTACGAGAACTGGATGAAAATGAACGCCAAGCCGCATGGGCTCAGATTGGTGATGGGTTTTACAATCCGAGCAGCACTAAGAGTACTAAGCTGAGGGATCCACTTTATCGCTACATTCATAGGCTCCTCACTTACTCTCTTAGTCAAAGACATGACAGCAGCGGCGTTGTTGGGTTAAGGGATTTGGTAGTCCTTCACTGCATCCACAACCGAAGACCCCTCGATGTTCCATTCCTCCTACTCTGGAACATGCATCTGAACCGGCTTGCTCATGCACCAACCCCTATCTTCTATGGGGGATGGGTGTACCGCCTCTTCAAGCACTTCGCGCGCATTCCTAGGTCTTTTGAAAGAAGCCCATGGTCGGGACGGGTCGATGTGCACATTTGCCGCGCCATGAACCTAATCTATGAGGCGGAAGAAGGATCGGTGAGCTTTCAAAGGATGCAAGGTCATGCATGGAACCCGCAAGAGGCGCTAGTCCTTCCCGCTCCACCTCCCCAATACCAGTACCAACCCCACGGTGATCCGGGGCAGTCCTCCTCACGAGGAGGTGGTTTTCCTAACCTTCAAAGTTTACATGATCTTTTGCAGGAAAACCTTATGTGCACCAGGAACACCTACAACCTTGCCAACAACACATACCACCGGGTCGGAGCCATTGAGAGAAACATCACCGATATCCAAGATGACATCGGGAGCATCTGGGAGTATATGGCGGGTCATGGGGGAGGAGGTGATGACAGTGATGAAGACATGGACTAGGAGGGTGAAGAAGGAGTAGGAGTGGACGGTTGGTGAGCCCACATGTTAATTTCACTTTCTATCAAACAATTTCCGGCCTGCGTGCCGAAGTGTTGAACAATTTACTTTCCCTAACTTATTTTTATTTTTTGCTTTTGTTTTTACTTTTAACTTGATGGTTTGGATGTTTGATTTGGTAATTTAGGATGTTTGGTATTGTTTGGTGTGGTGTTTACTGATAAAACAGGTACGAACGAGGCTTAGAGTGCTAAACATTAGGGCTACTAAAGCCAGGACAGGAAAATCGGACCTGCTGTTTGATAAATTTCTGCAGAATTTTTGCGAGACACGGGGTCGTGCCTAGCCAACACGCCCCCGTGTCCATCTTCTGTAAGTTTTCGTTACTGGCAGTTGAACACAGGGTCGTGTCCAACCGACACGGGGCCGTGTCCAGACTGCCAGTAACATAAAATTTTGCTTTTAATACAATTTTACACATTCAGTCAACCTAAAAACTTATTTTTGGGACACATTGAGGACAATGTGTAAATTAAGTGTGTGTGGGGGGGGGGATGCTAAAACCTTGAATTTTGCAAGTCCTAATAACAAGCCTTACACAAAACTTTATTGGAACCGCTAGTCACCCCAAATTTTTTCGAAAAAAAATTTCATTTTTTTACTTGTCTAAGTTTAAGTTGGGGATTCAAGTCTTAACAAGGTTATATTTTTACAAGTTTACAACCGATAGCGTCGTAATAAAAAGAACCAACATAAGAAAATTATGAAAAGGCATGACAAACTTAGTTAAAATTTGATTATATATACTTGATCACATAAAAACCCTTTCCCACAAAAGTGAGTTTTGAGCCTTTAACGAGCATACAAATATATATCTTTACACTAAATGCTCATTTTTCGTTTCTTGTGTGAATAGCCGCTTGGTTCGTACGACTCTAGAACTTGCCACAACAATACATTCCCGGTCCTTACCAACTTAAACCCCAGTAAGTAAATGATGGAGGCATTAGGACTAACCCTTTTTTCTTTCTACACCATTATTTTTCATTTTTTTTACCACCTACCCAAAATCCCCCTAGTTAACCCCTTTGAACCTAAACCTTTTCATTTCTTAACCCAAAAACCATCACCCTTTTTACCCACCTAAACCTTTTTATTTTTAACCCTTTATTTTAGTAACAAAGGTCGGTTTTCTAATGACTCTATTAAAAAAAAACAGTTGTATATTTTGATGAAACCAAATAAACAAACAAGTTCATCAAAAATAACCTTGTTTGAAACGTTTGTTATGCCTTTCGCCCTTTTTTACTAACCACTAACCCAACCACCCACCTTTAGCCCAAGCCGAACCCTTCACCCAAAAAGTCCTCTTGATATTTACAAAGGTATGTAGTTAAAAAGGAGGAGGATTGATTGCTTGGCAAGCTTATGGTAGGAGTAAGTTCCATGCCGCTCTCGAGTGATTCACTAAAAATACACCTTCGGCCGAGTGTTGAGTGATTCCCCCGTGAGGTATGTGAACTTGTATATAAATGGAATTTTGAAAAGGTATGTTATGCCCTAATAAATAATTTATCTTATGAAATGTTTTTAAATCATGACGAATAGGATTGTAAATAAATAAAAATAAAACCTAAATAATCTTGGAATTCCCGACACTCTATGACAAGCCCAAAAACCTTCTCTTCTACCCATTCCATTTGGGAGTGAATAAAGCGACATTATAAAGAGTTTTGCTTGAGGACAAGCAAAGATTCAAGTGTGGGGGTATTTGATGTGCACAAAATGCAACATATAAATTACATCAATTGTGGCTTAAAACTAACCCTTTTTTAGTATTAATGTTGGAAAAAGTATGCTTTTCTCTTCCTTTTGTGTTTTCAGGATTAAATGAGCTCAAAATAACAAAAGAAGCAAAAAGACAGCAAAATCTAACAAAAATACAAGAAAAGGAACAAAAGTGATATGCCCGACCCCTCAACAGCATCTCCCCAAGCAAAACAGAGAAGCCAGAAGACTGAACACGCCCCGTGCTCAGCGAGCACGGGGCCGTGCCCAAGAAGTAGCAGAAGAGACAAACCTATAGAAGCTTTTATCGCCCACCACGGGGCCGTGCCCAGCGGACACGGGGGCATGGTCAGGTTGCTGCAGGCGCATTTATTGTAATTGCGAATTACAATTAATGAAGATAGAGAGAGTGTCAGATGGACACGGGGCCATGCCCAGGCTTCTGTTCAGCCTATAAATATGAGTGCTTGGAGCCATTTCAACTCATCCCTTGGCACACCACCTCTCTCACACTTCACCCACCACCCACCACCACCATAACACCATCATCCACCACCATCATCCATTGTCCATCATAAAGTGTGTGAGTCGTCTCGGGATCCAACATTGATCGTAAGAGTTCTTGACAATCAAAGGCCATGTTTGCCTAAGTCTCTTACATCACTTTGTGAAGACAAGTGTTTAGTGTAATACTTTTTATTTTTAATCTTTTGCACTTTTTAATTGGTTTTGTATTAATGACTTTAATTACTAGTTTCTTATGTTGAAGGTGATTCTTCCTTATCGTTTGTCCGTGGTGTCTTGGCATTATTTTACTATCTATATAAAATAAAATATTTTCACCATTCATATCTCCACGGTCTATATGGAGGTATGTTGGCTACCTGGTCGTGGGTTAAGGGAACGGTTTGGTAAGAGTCTTGCCATTGTTCAGTGTATAGATCCTGCAAAGGACCTGGGTCAAATTTAGTAGGACCTCCTTCAATACCCAAAGGTATTGGATGGCGGGGGTCCAAACTCTTTGATCCCCTCATAAGTTAAACTACTATTAAAACTTTAACCCGGCTACTTAGGACTGTATCCCTGCTGACTCAGACTACTTAGCCGAGGGTAACGTCGCCTTCAAAAGAGGGGCCTACCACATTATGCATTAATAACTTAATTAATTATCTTTCAATAATCCGACCCTTTAGGATTTATCCTTGCTGACTCAAACTACTGGGTTGAGGGTAACGTCACATTCAAAAGAGGGGCTACTACAATAACTAAGATAATCTCTTAAACAAGTGCAAAAGTGCGAAAATAATCAAAGGTTACACTAACACACGAGTCGGATCCATGTGATTCATCTTGTCTATCTGTTTTTACTTTTATTTTTATTTTCAGCATTTTAGTTAGTTTTATTTTCTTAGTTTAAAAATCTTTTTCTAACATTTTGATTTGATTAGACGTTGAGGATAAACCGGTACTAAAAGCTCTTGTGTCCTTGGACGACCTCGGTATCTTACCAACACTATACTACGTCCATGATGGGTGCACTTGCCCATATGTGTGTTTAGTGTTAGTAAATATCGTGTTTTACAAATTTAAAACTTGGCTAAAAAGTGTAAAAGGGCTTAAAATATACACCTAAAACATATACACACTAACACGCATCAATAGACTCAATCACTGTTAAGTATAATTGAAAACATTTGAGATTTTGGTAAAAAGGTTTATAAAAAGAGAATGTACTCACAAAAAGGTGACAAAAATAAGATGTACTCACATTGTTTACTTAGGTAAAACTAAAGCTTCCTGGTGAATCTCCTGATTATTATCTATTAAAATTAAACAATGCACATGTGTTAGTAAAATAACCCAAATCACATTAATCGTACAACACGAGACAGAACTCCAATGACTGAGTCAGGCAGAGCCTTGACATGCGTCACGGAGCCCTAGATCAATCGGGTGTAACACGAGACAGAAC
Organism: Helianthus annuus; assembly: GCF_002127325.2. Taxonomy (NCBI): domain Eukaryota; kingdom Viridiplantae; phylum Streptophyta; class Magnoliopsida; order Asterales; family Asteraceae; genus Helianthus; species Helianthus annuus. The sequence goes on along the minus strand of NC_035441.2, from coordinate 158,631,091 downwards.
TCCAATGATTGAGTCAGGCAGAGCCTTGACATGCGTTATAGAGCCCTAGATCGATCGGGTAGGGTAACAAATACGTGATCAGGGGTCATAATACTTACAACAAGGCAGAGCTTCGCTTTATAGGGGTATAATAGCCGAGTATTATAATTGCCTAGAGATTTGAGAGAGAATTCAGACTTGAACGGTTTGCAAACCGAGGCTCGAGGCATCTTTTATAGTGCTGATTGGAGGGCGGCTCGCGGTTCGCGATGCCCCCTTGTTCCTCTCTCGCGGCCCGCGAGGCCAGTAGGTTAGGATCTTGCTTAGGTGAGTCAAGGGTGTAGCCTTGATACGTAACCGGACACGTGGCACAAAGGTGTGCCGCCTGGTGGCACTGAGTTGCGCCCCGCGACAACCTTGGAACAGGTGTGGAAATTTCCTTTGCATCTTTGATTCGAGCTCCCAAGTATATTCTGATCCTCTCTTGGAATCCTATTTAACTTTGACCAGAACTAGTCTCTTGTGTTTAAGATTCTTGATATTTCTATCTTCAATCTGAATAGGTTTCTCTACAAACTTAAGTTTCTCATTTACCTCTATGTCCTGAAGTGGTATTACAAATGTTTCGTCTGCTAAGCATTTCTTGAGATTACATACATGAAACACATCATGTATTCCTGCCATTTCCTCTGGCAGTTGTAGCTGATAAGATACTAGTCCTATCATTCTAATAATCTTAAAAGGTCCAATAAACCTGGGACTTAGCTTTCCTCTTTTAACGAATCTGACTACTCCTTTCCATGGAGAAACTTTTAATAATACCTTGTCTCCAACTTGAAATTACAATGGTTTTCATCTGTTATCTGCATAACTCTTTTGACGATCTCGTGCTGCTTTTAGTCTTTCTTTGACTTGAATAATCTTGTCCGTTGTTTCTTGTACAATCTCTGGTCTAGATAGTTGCTTTTCTCCAATTTCTACCCACAGAATGGAGTTCGGCACTTTCGTCTATAAAGTGGTTCGAAAGGTGCAACATTAATGCTTATATGATAGCTGCTATTGTAGAAAAATTCTATTAATGTTAAATGATCATCCAATTTCCTTCGAAATCAATTACACAGGCTCTAAGCATATCTTCTATCGTTTGTATTGTCCTTTCGCTTTGTCCGACCGTTTGAGGATGATAAGCTATGTTTAGATTTAACCTGGTTCCCATTGCTTTTTGGAAACTTGTCCAAAAATGAGAAGTAAAACAACTATCTCTATCAGATACAATAGATAAAGGAATCCCATGTAATGAAACTATTTCATTTACATATAATTTGGCTAACTATTCCATACTGAAAGTTTCCTTCATTGGTATGAAATGAGCAGATTTGGTTAATCTGTCAACAATCACCCAGATTGTATCATTACCTTTTCGTGTTTTGGGTAATTTGGTAACAAAGTCCATTGTTATCAATTCCCATTTCCATATTGGTGTTTCTAGTTGCTGTAATAACCCTGAGGGTTTCTGATATTCAGCTTTAACCTGTGAACAGGTCAGACATTTAGCAACATAGTTTACTATATCCTTTTTCATTTCTATCCACCAGAAATTCTTTCTTAAATCTTGATACATCTTATCACTACCGGGATGTATCGTATACTTAGACTTCTGGGCTTCTTCTAGAATTCTCTGGCGTAGGTTTCCTTGTTTAGGTATCTGTACTTGCGCATTCCACAAGGAAAGCGCAGCATCTTCAAACACTCCAACTGTGAATTTGACCCTATTCTCAGCAGGGTAGTTGCACATTGCGAATGCAGATTCCACCTTTTCAAACCAGTGGAGCAGACCAATAGCACCCTCGGTGCCGGTGAAATAACTGGGCTTGCATCCCATGAATGATTTGAAGGTACAAACCGGTGGCTGAATAGGCTGGACTTGCAGGGCTGAATAAGAAGTTTAGCACAAGTAAGAACGCAAGGCTAAAAAGAGAACAAGAATGGAAATAGACATTTAGGGTATTCTATAAAAATAGATTTACCTCCAAGATGGACCTGCTGATATGCTGCCAACGCTTTAGCGACACGGTCATTTACGAGTGCAGTTAGTTGGGCCTGGGTTATGTTGATGCTCCCACGTCCGCTGCCACAACCGTTCCCTCTATTGCTCATGATTTCCTTTAATTAAAAAAATGAGTATATAAGACACGGTTATACATTCATTATGTAAATTTCAAGAACAAGGAAATCAATCACATCAAGTCCAAGCAACATATGAAACAACTAAATAGAAATATCCAATTAAAATAAATTGCAACTGTCTGTACAACGCGTTTCAACAAATATTAAAATTTAAAAGTAACCATAGTTTTTCAGAACAAATGAAATAAGGAAAGATTGTTAGGTGGTGGATCAGTCATCAACTTCTCCATCGCCCATGTCAGCATCGTCGTCATCGCCATCGTCGCCATCGTCACCGTCGTCGTCATCGTCATCTTCAGCAGCAACTTCATCTGGCTCTTCTTCCTCTGGATCCTCCTCAGGGTCCTTTTCGGGTTCTTCTTCAGGTTCTTCCTCTGGACCCTCTTTGGGTTCCTTTTCTTCCAGCTCTGGTTCAGCCGGTGGTGCTGGTGGTACACGCTGGTCCAAGAAATGCAACCTCCAAGTCGTCTCATTCAAGTTCACATTTATAAGTCCGATCTGATAATCTCTCCTTTCATTAGCTTCTTCAAAGTTTTTGTTAGCTTCCTCCAAGTTCCTTATCCTTCTAAGAGCATCTTGCAGATCCCCTTCTAAACGTCGAATCCGTATCGGGTCAGGGGTTAGGTGGACAGCTGCAGGAGCCTCAGCTCGTGCCACTGGAGTAGTTAGGGAAGAAGACACACCGGTTTGGGCGAGACGTGCCCTACGAGAAGCACGTGGTCTCCACGTGATGCAGAGGGGAATGAACCAGTGGTGCTTTCCCTGGTGCGTGGGAAGGTTCAGAAGGAGAGGATGATGATGCCGACATACTTGTGATACGTTACTTTTACCTATTTTAGTTTACACAAAGAAAATCATAACATTGAAAAAGTAATGCACGTGTAAATGTCAAGTAATACAATTACCATATACGCATCTAAATATGACGAACCTTGCAATCTGGAGTGTGGTGTCGTTGTGGTTTCCAATAGAGTGCGGTTATAGTATGGTTTTCATAAAAAAAATATTTTATATTTTAAACCTAGTTCACTATAACCAATGGCTCTGATACCAATTTGTCACACCCTCAATTTCCACACGCGGAGTTTTACCGCGAGGCATGTGACTGACTAGTATCTAGCCACTAATCATGTTGAACCAAACAATTAAAGTCATAAAAGCATCACTATCAACATAATTAGCGATAAGGTTTTAATTTGTTTAAAAGACAGTTTATAATGCAGCGGAAAATAAAGTTAAAAACCAGCAGGAAACTAAAATGACAAGTTAAATAAATGTCTAAAAACATAAAGATTTAGCGAACCACTCACTCCAGCCGATTGCAACGCCCGTCCATAGTTGTACATAGTGACCTGCAAAGTACGCAACTACGTGTCAATGTTAAAGTTGGCGAATTCACAAAAATTGAGTTTAGTAAAAGTAAAGTTCACAACGTTTTGATTTAAGTATGACACGGGTAGCTAACCCTCATCATATGACTAAACTATGTACTGAATGCGGACGTTTCGTTTGTTCCCTCAGTAATGTCTATCAACATTAAAGTAAGAGTGAAGGTTAGAAGTTCACGCCCGACCTCCAGCACGGTTTGAGGTTTGTCAAACTTAATAGCGCTATCAACTAATATTCCGCGTATGCCTACCAGACAATCTAATCGGTAAAATACAGGGACTTTCATGATAGAATTTTTCGTTTTGTATATGTGTACTATCCACCTCCAGTGGATAGCATGTTTCAGTGGTCCACACAAGGAACGCGCGCGTAGCCCCAACCAGGGCTACCGTAAAAAGTGTTGTCCCAAACCAGGGATGCATGCTTTTAGAAAAGAGTTGTGAACTCACCTTAGTTTTCTTGGTATTAAACTTGAAAGGTAATCAGGAATGTCAACTTTATCTTGATATATTTACCATTTCAATTAGTTCAATTTATGAATTGCTACACGTATCTAGCAATTAGCAGGCGTACACGTTGTCACAAATATTTCACTGTATGGTTTTCATGCACATGTTTACAACCTATGACATGAGATACGCTAAACATCCTATCAATAAGCAAGTACGGACAACAAAATAGCAAGTTCGACTCTTATAGACTTTGTAAACCATTCATAGCAAAATCACTGAAATTTGGCTGTATTAGGAAGCTCGTTTACGATACTTGGGTTGCTGTAAAAATTATGATCTTTTTATGCGACGTACCCCTCGGTGGGGTTGTCCTTGTGTTAAATTTTTACGGTCTAACTCTTTACCGAAAAATTTAGAAAAATCTTTTACTATGCAGTGTCCAGATTCGTCACTTTATGACTGCAGTTTACGGAAAAAATTATTTAAAAATCCTTGATTACCCGATTGACCCGATTCCACTTGGAGATTTGTACCGACACCTAAGTCTATCTACTACACAAATTTCCTGTTCAAACTCCAAATATTCATCGAGATATGATGTAAAACACAACACATAAAATCTGCAGAAAAATGCAGCTTTGAATGCTGAAACAAAATAATTTATTTAAAATATCAAACGATGTCCAAAAATTATGATTCCAGTGCCATTAAAAGCGTATTTCTAAATACTACGTAATAGACTCAAGAAAATATAGTTTTCAGGAAATTATGACCCGGTTACAGGTGATTAAAGTAGGCTGTAACTATTGGACAGATTCTATTTTCATTACCCGATCTCCCCAACCAAATGACTAACGCACCCAATGACCCATAACGTTTATTTACAACAGGTTTGTATCACAAAATAGATCATGTAACAACCAATTTATCACTAACAACCGGATTTAAACCCAAAAGCATCACCTGAGGTGTCGCAACCCCCGACCCCACCCAAGGAGTGGGAGCCGCGAACCAGTCAAGTGGTATCAGTGTTTTTATTAATTTGGCAGCGGAAATGAGACATCGAGAACATAGTTAGGAAATAACCTCAGAGTTTCAAAACACCAAATTTTTATTTAAACAAATGGGATAAAGCCCATATTTCATTTATAATATTTTTATAGGGATAAACCCTAGTTTGCTAAAAATATAACTCCTTCTTTTATTCAGGTAAATTAAAGCCACTTTCTTTAAGCCTTCAGTGCTCTATAGCTGGCTTCTTTTAGTTTCATATTAGGTTACCTGAAACGCCTTTTGAAAACATTTTATCTGCAAGAAATACTAGCGAGTACATTCCATTTTTGTAAAAGACATTGTTATAACTTCATAGTACTAAGAGCGATTACAATGTTTATATCTAACTAAAAACTCCAAGTACTTGTCACTCGACGGATCTGTGACTATGGTCATATCACACATTGGCTACCCGTGTCCAATTGTGAAGGTTATCAAATAGTGTATACAAAACCCCATAATACCGGCAACATTTTGTAGAATACAAAGACTTAATCACTGTAAGTATAACTGAAAAATATTAAAGGTTTTGTAAAATAAGTTGACGAAAAGAAGAATGACTCACAAACTGTGAGAAAAAGAGAAATGACTCACATTGTAAACTTATGTTTTTCTACGGGCTTCCTGGGAATGTTTTCTGTAAATTTTCTTGAGTGTCTATTAAAAACATACAATGCACTCGCGTTAGTATAATAATCCAAATCACTTTAGCCATACATCACGAGACAGAACCCCAACGTACTTAGTCAGGCAGAGCCTTGACATGCGTTGCTGGGTTCTAGATCAATCGGGTAGGGTAACGAATTAGTGATTGGGGGTTAAAATACTTACAACAGGGCAGAGCTTCGTGATTTAGGGGGTATTTTGGCTCTAATTTTCGTTCAGAATTATAGAGAGAAAGAAAGATTTGTGAACGGTTTGGGACTGTGGCCGATCACCTCAATGTATAGCTGTTCTTGATGTCTCTCGCGCCCCGCGATCCCGTCGCCTGGTTCCTTTCGCGCCCCGCGAGGGCATCCTAGCTACAGCTAGGGTTGCCTGGTCACGAACCTAGACTTTCCAAGTGTTGGACACGTGGCACAAGGAGAACTCGGCTAGACAAGGGCTGTCGCGCCCCGTGACACACCCGGGCAACCCTGTCGCGGCCCGCGACCGAGTGAAATTATGATTTTATTTGTTTTTTAATTAAATTAAGGTTATACTGTTTTTTTTTTTTTTTGAGATTACGAAGCCTTTTAAGGTGCTCTTCGAGGGTTGTTATACGATGGGCATACCCGAACCCATGAACTACATGTAACCATCTAAACGACAAGTGTAATCATCACGATGGAAAAACACAGACATGACACTCATTCTCATATTACAAATCAAAACTCTAATGTTCCATATCAAGTTCCCGATATCACATAACCCATCACGTACGACTTTCTAACAACCTAATCAATAATAACTCCACATATATCAGAAAATCATCAAACAAACATAGAGGATTCAGCCTTGATCATCAGACTTTAATCATCGAATTCGTGTGTAACCACTTATGTTATAACAAAGGAAAATCAATTAGTTACCTAGCGAAAGAGTAGATCGAATACAGTAGCCTAGAGTCGAGTCTTGGAGTTCTGGTGCCTGTCTCACGTCCTCAGCAGCAGAGAGAAAAAGAGAGGGGTGATCGCAGGTTGTTAGGGCAGGTTATGGTTTTGTTTGAGGAGTTAAGTTATAACAATTCATGCAACCTACGTATTATATTGAAATTTCATTAGTGGGCGGTTTGAGATAGCTTATGGGGTTGGGCTGATGACTACAAAAAGAAAATATAAAGGGGTTTAGTTTTGTTGGGCCACACAAAAAAAACATATATACATTCTTTTATTTTCCTTCATATAATCAACTGATTATAAATTATAAAAGTTATAATTAGTAAACAAATATAATATATGATAATAAGTTTGATTAGTAAACTAATATAATGTGTAATAATCAAGTTATTGTTCGGGCCTCATAAGTTTCGAGATACGCGATTTATGCCATGGTTCAAACGGTTCGGATCGGTTCAACACTATAAATTAAATAAGTATAAAATAAATTCGTTGAATAAGATCATTATATAAATTGAAATATAAATGCGAAACTGATGGTTTTTACCTCAAGAATTCGGGTTGTCACAGTTAACACGGTGGGATATTGGTGGAATATTGGTAATTTTAATATCATGCTAAATTTATGTATATAGCAATTTAACACTAACAATTCAGTATATTTTCCTACCATTAACAAATTAACCTTTTACAATATGCAAAACAAACAATTGTAACAATTAATAACTAAGACTTAATGTGACACCTCGGATCTTTCCGGATAACCTTTCGATGTAACAAACGTGTACGTAATCGACTAACAGTAAAAATATATAAAAACTATTTGCTATTATGTGTTATGTGCCGATTTGCTTATGTGTATGTATATATATATATAAGTGTTATACACGTAAACCGAAACCACAAGCAACCCGACTCGAGACCATGGTCTCGAGTGAACATTAGTAATGGGCCGGCTAGGCCTTGGCCTCGTAGGAATTAAACCCAACCCAAGCCCACACTCGCAACACTATATAAACCCAACCCCACCTCCCTTAACCATTTTACACACTCTCTTCTCACACTCTCATCTCTCACACCAAAACCCTAAAGCTCTAGCAACCAAGACCACTCTTCTCATCCTTCTCCTTCTTCTCGGGTCAACCAACATCAAGAACCTACTCGGTTTTAGCTCGGAACCGCCAACCGGGAGCTCATTCATCGATCCATCATACCCGCACACCTTGAATCTATAACCGGTTAGTGGTTTTAGCTCTTTCTAGATGTTCATGTGTTAATAAGGTCACTATGTGTTACCATGATTCTTGCTTGTATTAATATAGGATGATGATATAAATTTCGGATAAAAGATTTGATGCTTGATTATGTTTGAAAAGCATGCCTAGATAACTTAGGGTGAATGTTTATGAAAGTATGTGAGTATTCGGTTTTGGGGGAGATAGTTTTGTTTCCGGTTAACAAGGGTTTGGTTAAAGGGGATTTGGACATGATGTTGGATTGAGTGTTCATGACTTTCATGATTTGAGATTGTGGTTAAATATTGCTTGAATAACCTGATTTTGGTTAATTGTCAGTTGGATACTTGTGATTGAATATGTTGAATGTGTGAAGAACAATTTGAATGTGTTATGAACATGATAAATATTTGAAATTGTGCTTGTTTGATCTGTTGTGGTTTGTAATCAGACAAGAAAACATGTTTTAGTGGAAATGGTACATATTGGTTTCATGAAAATGCATTTCCATTGGTTCGTACATATGACAGGTTCTAGAAGGTCTTCATGCACACGTAACTACGGTTGCGAGTCGCAACCTTTGGTTGCTACTCGAGACCGCACCAAGATCTGTCGAGACCTCCCGGTTGCGAGTCGTAATCAACGCGTATCGATCTGATTGCGAGTCGTAACCACAGCTGCTTTGTCGGAATCGCCGGTTGCGAGTCGGAATCTCTGATTGCGAGTCGCAACCAAAGCATGACGAACCGAGACCTCGCTTGCGAGTCGCAACCTTGGTTGCGAGTCACCTCCGTCTCGACTGGGCTGATATTGGGCCAACGTACTTGTTGGATTGTCTGTTAACTGGATTGCTTGTGTAACTGCTTCGGCCCAATAGCCCCACTGTTTGTATGTTGGACTTCCTGTTGACTGGGCTGCATGTCTACCTGCTACTGTGGTTATCTGCATTTACGTTAAGTGTGTCTTATACGTGTTTACTTGTACCCGACTTGACCCATATTTGGTAACCATGTTAGGACGTGGTGACCAACATACTTAACCAAGTAACGTATCATACCGAGCAACCCAAGGTGAGTTCACAACTTAAAAGCATGCGTCCCGGTGGTTTGGGACACGAGACTAAAACAACCCTATCCCCTTGTAAAGGGGATACCGTCTACACTCCTTCCCTAGTTATTGGGAAACAACTTACTTTATCTTCCCTTGTATTGGGAAACCTTTTTAGTTAATTACTGTTTATACGGATTGCAACTAACGGCACTAAACGCAACTCTATCACTCAAGTCCCTACTACATAATACCGATTAGTCGCCGGTGCCAGGCGAACGGGTTATTAGTTGATAGCGCTATTTAGGTCTTACCAGCCTCACACCGTGCCATGGTATGGGATCGGTCGTGAACTAATGTACTCAGGCATCCGTCAATGATGATAGAACATTGACATCGGGGCATCCTGCGGAAACGCATTCGGTTACCTAGTGTTCGGTATTGGAAAAACAGTTTAGTCGCTAACTTTTGGGGTAGCTCCCCATGGCATGTATAAACGGATAAATTAACTGGTGAAACAAGTTTTTTTTGGTAATTAAAACTGGACAACTAGTGAACTCACTCAGCATTATTGTTGACCCCTTTACTGCATGCTTTGCAGGTGGCCAGTGACTGGAGCAGCTACTTGGGATGTGTAGTGGTCGTCTGCCCGTGTGTTGGGCATTTATTATGCTTACCTTATGAACACTGTTTAAAAACTATTTAATTATGCTTCCGCTACTTGTTACTGTTTAAACTTTAAAACCTTTAACTCTGAACTTGATATTTGCTAATTTTTATGGTTAGCAAGTATTACTTTAATATTAACCAATGCTTAGTATAATTGGTGGCTGGATCCTGGTCAGTCACGCCCCCGAAGCGGGTGTTATCCGCGGGTGGATTTTGGGGGTGTGACAGATTGGTATCAGAGCCATTGGTTATAGTGAACTTGGTTTTAAAAAGGGGAAAAATCTTTTTGAGAAAAACCAGACTATAACCCGTGACTCGTGACGACACTACACTCCAAGTACAAGGCTCGACTTATCTGACCTCATAGCTCGGACCCATAGTTACTTGCTTACTTGTCTTATGCTTTCTGCTTTACTATACGTACTAGTTACCTGATTAGATAGATGCGTCTTCTCTCTTCTATCTTATTCTCGCTATGTTACGACATCACACTCATACTATGTTTTCTGGTTATGAAGACAATGAGTGGACGCGGACGAGGAAACGTCAACATGACCCCGGCTCAGTTCACTAGCCTGCTCAACACTGTGGCTGCAGCTTTCGCAGCTCACCCGATAGGTCAGCCTGCACCTGTGCAACCACGTGTTTGTACCTTCAAGACCTTTATGGATTGCAAGCCTCTTCCTTTCAATGGCACGGAGGGTGCCATAGGCCTTCTGCACTGGATTGAGAAGGTCGAAGCTGTTTTTGCTGTCTGTGAATGCCCAACTGCTAATTGGGTGAAGTTTGCTACTGGTACTCTAGAGGGAAGCGCACTTTCATGGTGGAAGGCGCAAATTCAAATGCTTGGCTTGGAGACTGCAAACGCTACTGCGTGGGAAGATTTCAAGGATATGATCAAGGAAGAGTACTGTCACAGGGATGACATCCACAAGCTTGAGAATGAGTACTATGAACTCAAGATGGTTGGGTCAGAGATTGAGACCTACACCAAGCTGTCCAACGACTATGCTGCTCTTTGTCCAAACATGTCTCGACCTATGTACCGAAGGATCGAACTGTACATCAAGGGTCTGGCTCCAGAAATTCGAAGCCACGTGACTTCAGCCAACCACACTACCATTCAGCCGATCGTTCGACTTGCTCACAAACTCACGGATCAGGCTGTGGAAGAGGGCAGGTTGCCCAAAAGGATCAGTGCTGCGGAAGGAAGTCCTAGTGACAACAAACGGAAGTGGGATGGAAATCAGGGCAAGGATGCTAACCCTACTCAAGCCCCAGCTCAGCAAAGGAAAACTGACAACAGCAAGGGCAATCAACAACAGGGTGGCTACCGGGGAAACTACCCTAAGTGCAACAAGTGTAACAGGCACCACAATGGGGCATGTAACAAGGGTCAGTGTCAGCGATGCCACAAGATGGGGCACGAAGCCAAGGATTGCAGAAGTCAGTTCCCAGCAAGGCAGAATCAGCAACAACCTCAACAGCAACAGCAGCAGGGAAACAACAGAGCTTGTTTTAAATGTGGGGCAACAGGGCACATGCGAAAGGATTGCCCTGAACTGAATCAGAATCGCAACAACAACCAGGGAGCTGGGAACAATGAGCAGAATAACAATGCTGGAAATGCAAGGGGCAGAGCTTTCGTGATTGGAGCTGGAGAAGCTAGGAACGATCCCAACGTCGTGGCGGGTAAGTTCCTACTTGATGATCGTTATGTTTCTGTGTTATTTGATTCCGGTGCCGATGCCAGTTATGTATCCCTTCGCATTAGTAAGAAACTTAAGCATTCGCCCGCATTATTAAGTTCTAAGCATACCGTCGAGATAGCTAATGGTAAGAACATCGAGGCCACGCACGTGATCCACGACTGCACCCTAGAATTGTCTGGCCATACGTTTAGTATCGATCTTTTCCCTGTCAAACTTGGAAGCTTCGACGTTGTTATTGGTATGGATTGGTTATCCAAACATCGTGCTGAGATCCTCTGTCAAGAGAAAGCAGTTCGTATACCTCGCCGTTCTGGTCAACCCCTCATCGTCAAAGGCAACAAAAGTGGAGAAGTCACAGGCATTATCTCGCTTCTAAAAGCCCAGAAGTGTTTACAGAAAGGGCACACCGCTATCCTAGCACTCGTCACCAATACTCGCGAAAAGGAAAAGAGGATTGAAGATTTTCCTATAGTACGCGATTATCCCGAAGTATTTCCTGAGGAACTACCTGGACTCCCTCCTCACCGTCAGGTCGAATTCCAAATCGAGCTAGCTCCCGGAGCAGCACCCATAGCTCGTGCACCGTACCGATTGGCTCCTGCAGAACTGAAGGAACTCTCTACGCAACTACAAGAACTATTGGATAAAGGATTTATCCGTCCTAGTTCATCACCCTGGGGAGCCCCAGTACTCTTTGTCAAGAAGAAGGATGGCACATTCCGAATGTGCATCGACTATCGTGAGTTGAACAAGGTTACCATCAAGAATCGTTACCCTCTCCCGCGCATCGACGACCTATTCGATCAGTTGCAAGGGTCGAGCTACTATTCAAAGATTGACCTGCGATCAGGCTATCATCAGCTGAGAGTTCGTAATGAAGACATCTCCAAGACTGCATTCAGGACTCGTTATGGTCATTACGAGTTCCTCGTCATGCCTTTTGGAATGACCAACGCACCTGCAGTGTTCATGGATCTTATGAACCGCGTATGTAAACCTTACCTCGATAAATTTGTGATTGTGTTTATCGATGACATCTTGATTTACTCGAAGAGTCAAGAAGAGCATGAACAGCACCTACGCCTTATCCTCGAACTTCTTCGCAACGAGCAACTGTACGCCAAATTCTCTAAATGTGACTTCTGGCTTCGGGAAGTCCATTTCCTCGGTCATGTAGTTAATAAGGACGGAATTCACGTCGACCCAGCTAAGATCGAATCGATAAAGAACTGGCCTACGCCTAAGACCCCCACTGAAATTCGCCAATTCTTGGGCTTGGCAGGCTACTACCGCAGATTCATTCAGGGATTCTCCAAGATTGCACAACCTCTCACAACACTCACTCAGAAAGGCGTCGCCTACAAGTGGAATACAGCACAGGAATCTGCCTTTCAGAGGCTTAAGGATAACCTCTGTAGCGCTCCTATTCTCTCGTTGCCTGACGGCACGGACGACTTTGTGGTTTACTGCGATGCGTCTATTCATGGGCTCGGTTGCGTGCTAATGCAACGCGAGAAAGTTATCGCCTACGCCTCTCGACAACTCAAGACGCATGAGAAGAACTACACGACGCACGACTTGGAACTAGGAGCAGTGGTTTTTGCTCTTAAGATATGGAGACATTACCTGTACGGTACCAAGTGCACTATTTACACCGATCACAGGAGTCTCGAGCATATCTTTAGGCAAAAGGAATTGAACATGCGACAGCGTCGATGGGTCGAACTCTTGAATGACTACGAATGCGCCATCAAGTATCATCCGGGCAAGGCCAATGTCGTGGCAGACGCCCTCAGTCGAAAGGACACCGTACCAAAGCGCGTGCGAGCACTGCAACTTACCATCCAGTCTAACCTCCCTACCCAGATTCGAAATGCCCAAGTTGAAGCATTGAAGCCGGAAAACATTAGGGCTGAGTCTCTGCGTGGATCGAGACAGCAAATGGAACAGAAAGAAGATGGTGCTTACTATGTGACAGGGCGTATCTGGGTTCCACTCTTTGGAGGTTTACGTGAACTCGTGATGGACGAAGCCCACAAGTCCCGCTACTCAGTACATCCTGGTTCGGACAAGATGTACCATGATTTAAAGACTACCTACTGGTGGCCTGGTATGAAGGCCCACATAGCAACATACGTTAGCAAATGTTTGACTTGCGCGAGAGTCAAGACAGAATACCAGAAGCCAGCAGGTCTACTCCAACAACCAGAAATCCCGAAATGGAAATGGGAGCAAATTTCCATGGATTTTGTTACAGGGTTACCTAGATCTCAACGAGGAAATGATGCTATTTGGGTAATCGTAGATCGATTGACCAAGTCCGCGCACTTTCTGGCTATTAAGGAAACAGACAAGTTTTCTACCTTGGCAGAGATTTACTTAAAGGAAGTAGTTTCGAGGCACGGAGTGCCAACCTCGATTATTTCCGACCGAGACGCTCGATTTACTTCGGAATTGTGGCAAGCTATGCACAAATGCTTTGGCTCACGTTTGGATATGAGCACTGCTTATCACCCGCAAACGGATGGACAGTCCGAACGTACCATCCAAACTCTAGAAGACATGCTTAGAGCGTGTGTGATCGACTTTGGCAAGAACTGGGAGAAGCATCTACCGTTAGTAGAGTTCTCATACAACAACAGCTACCACACTAGCATTCAGGCAGCACCTTTTGAGGCATTGTACGGTCGTAAATGCCGGTCACCTCTCTGCTGGGCGGAAATCGGTGATAGTCAAATCACGGGCCCAGAGATGGTGGTAGATACAACGGAGAAGATTGCCCAGATCAGACAACGCATGGCGGCAGCTCGTGACCGTCAGAAGAGCTACGCTGATAAGCGTAGGAAACCATTGGAAATTCCAGGTCGGTGACCGGGTTCTACTTAAAGTCTCACCCTGGAAGGGTGTGGTTCGCTTTGGTAAACGGGGCAAGCTTAATCCGCGATATATCGGACCATTCGAAATTACCGAGAAGATCGGTAAGGTTGCTTATAGATTGAACCTGCCTGAAGAACTGAGTGCGGTACATAACGTTTTCCACGTATCCAACCTGAAGAAGTGTTTGTCGGATGAAACACTTGTGATTCCTTTTAAGGAACTGACGATTGACGAACAGCTACACTTTACTGAGGAACCGATTGAGATCACTGATCGAGAGATCAAAATCCTCAAACGTAGCCAGATACCCCTTGTACGAGTTCGTTGGAACTCGCGACGTGGCCCAGAGTATACCTGGGAGCGGGAAGACCAGATGAAGCACAAGTATCCCCAGCTGTTCCCTAACGAAAATCCCAGCACTGAAGCTACGAACGAATTTCGGGACGAAATTCCAAACTAACGGGGGAATGATGTGACACCCCGTTGAAACGCTTTCACTTACACTAGCTTGACAGTGGCTGCCTTAACTTTCGGGACGAAAGTTCCTAAAACTTGGGGATAATGTGACACCTCGGATCTTTCCGGATAACCTTTCGATGTAACAAACGTGTACGTAATCGACTAACAGTAAAAATATATAAAAACTATTTGCTATTATGTGTTATGTGCCGATTTGCTTATGTGTATGTATATATATATATAAGTGTTATACACGTAAACCGAAACCACAAGCAACCCGACTCGAGACCATGGTCTCGAGTGAACATTAGTAATGGGCCGGCTAGGCCTTGGCCTCGTAGGAATTAAACCCAACCCAAGCCCACACTCGCAACACTATATAAACCCAACCCCACCTCCCTTAACCATTTTACACACTCTCTTCTCACACTCTCATCTCTCACACCAAAACCCTAAAGCTCTAGCAACCAAGACCACTCTTCTCATCCTTCTCCTTCTTCTCGGGTCAACCAACATCAAGAACCTACTCGGTTTTAGCTCGGAACCGCCAACCGGGAGCTCATTCATCGATCCATCATACCCGCACACCTTGAATCTATAACCGGTTAGTGGTTTTAGCTCTTTCTAGATGTTCATGTGTTAATAAGGTCACTATGTGTTACCATGATTCTTGCTTGTATTAATATAGGATGATGATATAAATTTCGGATAAAAGATTTGATGCTTGATTATGTTTGAAAAGCATGCCTAGATAACTTAGGGTGAATGTTTATGAAAGTATGTGAGTATTCGGTTTTGGGGGAGATAGTTTTGTTTCCGGTTAACAAGGGTTTGGTTAAAGGGGATTTGGACATGATGTTGGATTGAGTGTTCATGACTTTCATGATTTGAGATTGTGGTTAAATATTGCTTGAATAACCTGATTTTGGTTAATTGTCAGTTGGATACTTGTGATTGAATATGTTGAATGTGTGAAGAACAATTTGAATGTGTTATGAACATGATAAATATTTGAAATTGTGCTTGTTTGATCTGTTGTGGTTTGTAATCAGACAAGAAAACATGTTTTAGTGGAAATGGTACATATTGGTTTCATGAAAATGCATTTCCATTGGTTCGTACATATGACAGGTTCTAGAAGGTCTTCATGCACACGTAACTACGGTTGCGAGTCGCAACCTTTGGTTGCTACTCGAGACCGCACCAAGATCTGTCGAGACCTCCCGGTTGCGAGTCGTAATCAACGCGTATCGATCTGATTGCGAGTCGTAACCACAGCTGCTTTGTCGGAATCGCCGGTTGCGAGTCGGAATCTCTGATTGCGAGTCGCAACCAAAGCATGACGAACCGAGACCTCGCTTGCGAGTCGCAACCTTGGTTGCGAGTCACCTCCGTCTCGACTGGGCTGATATTGGGCCAACGTACTTGTTGGATTGTCTGTTAACTGGATTGCTTGTGTAACTGCTTCGGCCCAATAGCCCCACTGTTTGTATGTTGGACTTCCTGTTGACTGGGCTGCATGTCTACCTGCTACTGTGGTTATCTGCATTTACGTTAAGTGTGTCTTATACGTGTTTACTTGTACCCGACTTGACCCATATTTGGTAACCATGTTAGGACGTGGTGACCAACATACTTAACCAAGTAACGTATCATACCGAGCAACCCAAGGTGAGTTCACAACTTAAAAGCATGCGTCCCGGTGGTTTGGGACACGAGACTAAAACAACCCTATCCCCTTGTAAAGGGGATACCGTCTACACTCCTTCCCTAGTTATTGGGAAACAACTTACTTTATCTTCCCTTGTATTGGGAAACCTTTTTAGTTAATTACTGTTTATACGGATTGCAACTAACGGCACTAAACGCAACTCTATCACTCAAGTCCCTACTACATAATACCGATTAGTCGCCGGTGCCAGGCGAACGGGTTATTAGTTGATAGCGCTATTTAGGTCTTACCAGCCTCACACCGTGCCATGGTATGGGATCGGTCGTGAACTAATGTACTCAGGCATCCGTCAATGATGATAGAACATTGACATCGGGGCATCCTGCGGAAACGCATTCGGTTACCTAGTGTTCGGTATTGGAAAAACAGTTTAGTCGCTAACTTTTGGGGTAGCTCCCCATGGCATGTATAAACGGATAAATTAACTGGTGAAACAAGTTTTTTTTGGTAATTAAAACTGGACAACTAGTGAACTCACTCAGCATTATTGTTGACCCCTTTACTGCATGCTTTGCAGGTGGCCAGTGACTGGAGCAGCTACTTGGGATGTGTAGTGGTCGTCTGCCCGTGTGTTGGGCATTTATTATGCTTACCTTATGAACACTGTTTAAAAACTATTTAATTATGCTTCCGCTACTTGTTACTGTTTAAACTTTAAAACCTTTAACTCTGAACTTGATATTTGCTAATTTTTATGGTTAGCAAGTATTACTTTAATATTAACCAATGCTTAGTATAATTGGTGGCTGGATCCTGGTCAGTCACGCCCCCGAAGCGGGTGTTATCCGCGGGTGGATTTTGGGGGTGTGACACTTAAAACGCTAATAATATCAATAAGTAGAAAGACGAATGGTAGAACTAAGAAAAAATGTATTGATATCGGGAAAATAGGTGATATATCCGTCAAATATCAGTCCCATCAATATCGCCGATATTATCGATACCAATATTATTCTGACTGATATTTTGCACAAATATCTTGGCAGAGCACCGATAACCATCGATACCAATATTATTCTGACTGATATTTTGCACAAATATCTTGGCAGAGCACCGATAACCAATATATCATTGATATATCGGATACTAGGTTATAACCCCGTGTATTACACGGGTTGAATAAATGAATTTTATATATTAAATAATAAAACAATATATCTTTAAAAACCTCTTTTATTGCACGGGTTGAATACATATAATTTTTATTTATTAAATAATAAAAAGTTATATCTATAAGAACCATATTGTACGGGTTGAATAAATATAATTTTATATACCAAATAAAAAAGTTATATCTTTAAAACCGTTTGTTTTACACGAGTTGAATAAATGTAATATTGTTTACCAAATAATAAAATAATAGATCTTTAAGAATCTTCATTTATTACACGGGTTAAATAAATGTAATTTTATATACCAAATAATAAAAAGTTACATCTTTAAAAATTTGTGTATTACACTACACGGGTTGAATAAATGTAATTTCCGTTACTAAATAATAAAAAATATATATCCTTAAAAAAACCCCGTGTATTGTACGAATTGAATAAATCTAATTTTATATATCAAATAATAAAAAGGTATATCTTAAAAAACCTCATCTATTACACGGGTCGAATAAATGTAATTTTGTATAGTAAATAATAAAAAGGTATATCTATAAAAAAAACCATGTGTATTACACAAGTTTAATAAATCTAATTTTATATACCAATAATAAAAAAGTCATATCTTTCAATATACTAATGGATAATACTCGATACGCGATGGATATGGTGATTGTGAAGATGGTTCTTGAAAAGAAGATATATTATTCAAGAAGCAAATCAATATCTATTTGAGTGATAAAATGTTGGTACCAATTCTGAAAAGTCGATTTATAAATTATCTAATAAAATCAATATAATAATTTTTTTAGCAATGAAAATAAAAATATTTCATATATTAATACAAAGTTTGGTTTTCGTGATAAATAATTTGTTTTATTTAAAAATATCTTAAATTAAACAATTTAAATTTTAGAATCATATTTTATTAGAAAAATGATATTCAAAATTTAAAGTAGGATGAAATTTAATATTAGTTCATTATTCATTTATTTATTTAATTAATATAAGATAAGTTTGGAAATGAGGCGAGAAAATCATAAAATTAAAAAAAATGATGTTGGGGTCCAAAAGGGTTAGAAAAAAAGACGTTGAGGGCTCAGATGTTAAAAAAATCATTTTGGGACTAAAAGGGTAAAAGTGATATAACCACATGGGTCAAAATCGTAATTTACTCTAATATAAAATTAGATAACTAAATGAGGCGAGAAAATCATAAAATAAAAAAAAAGATGTTGGGATCCAAAAGGGTTAGAAAAAAAAAAGACGTTGAGGGCTCAGGTGTTTAAAAAATTTCTTTTTGGACTAAAAGGGTAAAAGTGATATAACCACATGGGCTAAAATCGTAATTTACTCTAATATCAAATTAGATAATTAAGTTTGAATTTGAAATAAAATAGATAAATATAAAAGTAATAATTAAACTAAATAATATTTAGTAGGAGGATTATCTATAATTAATTAGAAGAGATTAAATTAAAATTATAATTATCCATAAGATATGGCCTAATATAATAACAAGTGTTTAAAAATTGGTTTCTTTTATTATATGTATATAGATTAACTACATAGGGGTTAGGTAATCCCCACTAATTAGCAATTATCCATTAACATATTACTTTTTTTATTATACAAATGTTTAATACATTAAATATCTTTTAACCCACTAGTTAGCAATTATCCATAACATATTACTTTTTTTTATTATACAAACGTTTAATACATTAGATATTTTTTAATTAAAATAACCAGCTTGCTTATCCTTATGTAACAGGATCACAAAGACAAAAGTTTAGAATAGACAAAAACTATGTCTTTCAGTTAATCAATTTATACATAAACTACACACTTTAGCTAAATAGATATAAACTATCTTCCGTTACTATACTCTCCACGTCCAAAATTTCTTATATTTGCAACGTTTTTCATAGTATACCTATTACTTGCATTAACGTGATTATAACTTTTCAAGTCTATGAAAAATTGTGGAAAAAAAAGAACTTTTAACGCGGAAAGTAAATTGTGAATAAAAGAACTTTTGACGTAGATGTAACACAAGAAAACAGTTTGGAATATTGTGAAAAAAGAAATTTTGATATGAAAAGTAATATAAAAAATAGTTTGAAGATGCCATAGTTTTAATACAAAGTAACCAAACGATGAAGTTTTAAGTGAGTTCACATCTAAGATTACGTTCGTTACAGGACCATCCTCTCTTGAGATATAACAACGTATAAAGAATGATCTTGTGTTATACAACTTAAACTTCTATATTAAATATCTTGGAAAATATGAAATTTTTCATTTTTTTAGTAAATTGTGTACATTATAGTAAACTATGTTCGCTAAATTAAAAAAAAAATTAGAATTGTGGTTGTAATAAACTTTTTTATCGCAAATCCAATATGAGTTCTATTGAAAACAGAGTGGCATTCAGGAAGAGTATTTTCTTGGGTATCATAACCTATAGCGGGTGCTATTATCATATCAGTACCATGATGAACACAACCCATGCTGACTGAACATCGGTACCATAATCGGTATTATCGAAACCGGTACCGGTATTCGTTTTTATAGTTTTCGATAGTTGTAAAACACGTGTTAATATCTTTTTGGACTGGATTTATCATTCGATTGCCATGCCGAGTGTCAGTATTCCCGACACATCATGCGGGCAATCCTACTAGGTTTGTTTCAAGTGCTTTTCTATATTATATGTCGTCGGAATTTTTAAATAAATCACCTATATTGTAGTTTATTAATATTTTAGATTACATTAGATATACATTAATCATATGGTATTTTGATATTTTTATTTATTAATTACCACGTTTGTCATGTTTTTTTTATACTAATCTTGACCGGTTAAACAAATAAAATAGATGTTTTGATGAAAGGTATAGTTTTTAACAAAGTTATATATCGTTTACATAAGTAAGTCATCAAGTATTCAAGTGTACATCTCTAATCGTGTTTATATCATGTTCTATTAAAAAAAAAAAAAAAAAAACACTTATGTGGTCCTTTCAGATCTATATCGTTTACATAAGTGAGTCATCAAGTTTGCATCTATAATACGTGTTTATATCATGTTCTATAAAATAAACTTATGTGTTCCTTTCAGATCTATAAACAAACTTATGTGGTCCTTTAGAAATGGGAATCATCGATAGCAACAAATTGTTTAGTGTCCCAAATTATTATTATGTAGCGTATGTTTGTATCTGAATTTATAAAGTTGAAGTTGTATCTATTTAACTGGCTGATTTGGTAGCTTACTTGGTAAAGACTCTTCCCTTTTAGTGGGAGGTTTTGGATTCAATCTCAAATAAGGAGCAGACTAGAATTATTTGGTGTAAGTTAGAAGTATGTAATTGCCATTACATATGTTATATTAGTTAGTTGTTCTATTGAGCCTAGTTTTAGGGTACTACCTCGATGGTGATTCCCATAGGCTATATTAGTTAGTTGTCCTATTAAGACTAGATTTTGAGATCTCCGGTTAACTAGGTTAGGTTTCTCTCATGTTCTCTTAATTACATTTGAATTAGAAAAAAATAATTTAACAATATACACCTCACACTATAAAACAAAAGACTATCGTCAATGGATAAATCCGTAAACAATCCTTTAGTAAAAGTAGTTATCAACGTGATTCCGTCGGGGAAATGGTTGTTAGTAATTTGATTTCTGAAGGATTGCCGTCGTTGATAGACTTTTTAGTGACCGAAATACTACAGTTATTAAAGAAATAAAAAAGTATGGTTTTACGTTACCAATTAATAATTATAAAAAAGTATAAAAGTTACAGACAAACTGTATTTCGTTTACAAATCCGTTTCTAAATTCATCCACAACTTCAAAAAGACAAAGAAACTGTTTGTTTATTCTAATTATATATATATATATATATATATATATATATATATATATATATATATATATATATATATATATATATATATATATATATATATAGGGTTGGGCTATATAGAAAACCCTAAAAATTTTAAGAAACCATAGAAAACCCAACCTCCTGACATTTTTTTTTTAAATAACACATGTAATATACATGTTTTTAAGAGTTTTGGGCCAAAAAAAAAAAACAAAAACAAAAAAGCGCCGAAGGAATGTTTTTAAAAAAAATAAACAAGTTTCAGCATTTTTTGTCTAACACATGTTAGTCAAAAAAGTTGCTGAAATTTGTTTATTTATTTATTTTTTAAATTCTTCGGCGCTTTTTTGTTTTTTTTGGCCCAAAACTCTTAAAAACATGTATATTACATATGTTATTTTTTTCAAAAAAAAAAATGTCGGGAGGTTGGGTTTTCTAGGGTTTCTTGAAATTTTTAGGGTTTTTTGTCTAGCATTAGCCTATATATATATATATATATATATATATATATATATATATATATATATATATATATATATATATATATATATATATATATATATATATATATATATATATATATATTAATAAACGATTTGAAATGAATAGTGATTTTAATATTATAATAATATATAGCTTTTTAATACTTTTATTATTTTAATATTATAATAATTATTATTTTCTTTACTTTTTAACTTTAATACTTTTTTTTAATATCAGGGGTTGGGATAAGCTTGGTGTCAACCGGTTCGAACCAGTACTGGTATCGAAAATACCGGTACGGTCCTGTTCGGTATCAGTACATGAAGGTAAAAAACGGCACTAATACAGAAAACGTCAAAAGTTGATGCCGAATTGATATTAGAAATCTCTTGGTTCGGGAAATTCAATGCTGCTACCCGGTACCATTTGCTCATCCCTGATCACGGTTACCGTACGAACAACGGTATCGTACAACTTTTTTTTGTTGATTTTTTCGACTTTTAATTTATTCTTTTTTTAGTTTCAGGGGTAGGGATGAGTTCGGTGCCAACCGATACAGAATTGGTACTGATACCGAAGATGCCGGTTACGGTACTAGTATATGAAGGTAAAAAACGGTAGTGAACCGGTACCAGGAATGCCAAAAGTCGGTACCGAATTGGTACTTAAGATCTTTCGGTTCGGCAAATTTGATACCGATACCCAGAACAATTTGCTCATCTCTGACCACGGGTTTCATACGAACAACATCGTTACCATACACTTTTTTTGTTGATTTTCTTTCGGTTATCTTTTAGTGTTTTTTTCTACATTTTTTTATTCTTTGGCAGCAGTTCCGTTCGCAACACGCTCGTAGTGATTTCAAAACACATATAAACACAGACTAAATAAAAAAGAAATTTGCCGCAACGCGGCGAACGTGTTTAAACCTAGTTACAATTATATGCAAATGCACATATATCTATATAACAAAAAAAAATACAAGCCAAAAAGTTTTACAAATCCGTTCGGCTCCTTGACGCCGGAGGCGGTTCGGTTCTTGGCTATAGTTCAGCGTATGGTCCACAACAACTTTTCGACCCCTCATGGGCGAGGCTTTGTTTTTAGTAGATTAGGATTTTCTATTCAGAAGGGGATGACGGCGCAGTTTGTTGCTCGTCTACCTGCTATACTTATGTAATTTGCCCTGGTGATTGGAATGAAACAATTATTATAACTTAAAAAAAAATCCAAAGAAAAAAAATTATCGAATATTGTAAATCTCTACAAATTATCTCCACAGCTTCGCCTATCAGTTTCCATATCCTATGCTTGATAACCAGCATAAGAACCTAAAAGAAGAAAACAATACATGTATGAAACATGTGGAACACATGGAATTTTTTCACGGAACATGTTTATTTATCAAGTGTGAAAACACAAAAATAAGAGAATACCAGTCCAAATAAAAATCTTAATGTTACACACAAGTCACCTCAAACTTTCAAATCGAAAGCTGCATAATCACAATTTTACAACACAGAAAGAAGCTAATCACACCAACTTGGTAGGGCCTATTCATATATCTCCTAGCTCAAAGCTTGATCCAAAAAAAACCTTTAATTGAAATAAGCTTGTTTGTAAAAAGATCATTTCTGAAACGAGAAAGCTCGGCTTAGATCGTTACAAAACCAAGCAAATTCGGCTTGAATTACTTTATTTGTAATGAATTGATGTTTATTGTCAGTCTACACGTTACTGCATAAAAGAATTTAATTATATATAATCTGATTTATATCATAATGTTAGCCTAATTAATACTTAATATTAATTGTTTCCTGCTTGCTAATACTAAGTCTAGAAATGCTCATATAGCCCGTGACTTGAAGTTCACTCGAAAAAAATAGTTTGAAATCGGCTCGTGAGCCAACTCGGCTTGGATCGTTTATAAACCAAGCTTAGCTCGGCTTGTTTACTAACTAAACTGAGCACGTCTCGTTGACAAACCCAAGCTAGCTCAACTTGTTAACAACCCTATAGGCTTGGTTTATAAATGATCCAAGTTGGCTTGAATTCATAAACGATCCGAGCCGAGTAGACTCCTTTTACAAACGAGCTTATTTCGAATAAGCGTTTTATAGTTTTGTTTTTCTATTGGAGCTAGCTACTTGAATAGCTTACCAACAAGTACGAAAATGAAGATTATCTTGGTGGTTTGAAATGTGCAATTCATTCTAAAAACCGAAAGGTTATAGGTTCAAGATGGGACTACAAAAATTATTATTGTCTTTTTATTTCATAGGTGAAATTTCCGAAAATACAAAAATAGTTTTGTATATATACTTATTTTGGCTTCCATTGGTAATTTTTTTTATTTATTTTCTAATTAGTTTTTTGAAGATTTCTTGAATTCTTGGTATCCGTCGCCACAATGGCCTCCTTGACCTTCCGTCCATGACAATATGACTTGCCATGGACCAATGAAAAACCACTCATCATGTAAAATAAAGAAATTCACTTCTAAGATGTTATTTTAATTTGGATATCAATAAAGCTCTAAGAAGTAAGAACCTTATTACCAAGCATACACACTATATATCCTAGAGAAAAATAAATTGGTTTAATTATAAAATAATATTTCTAAATGGTCAATGATTGATCTTGTAATCATATTTTGTAAAATACATGTTTACATCTTTGTTTTGTTTGATTGATATGTTTTTACATATACATTTTAAACGTGCGAAAATATTGAATACGACATCAATTTAATATAAAATGTGGGAAAATATTGAATACGACATCAAATTAATATACACCGAGTTAATATAGAACGCAAAGTTGAACAGATAAGTTTCCTTGACGGCCCTCTCATCCAGTTATGAATAATTTGCAAATCTAGTTTTGTGTTTTCTGCTAGAGAAATTTTTAAATCATAAGGATTTTTCTGTCTCAAATAATATCAACGTATTTTAGGTGCATTGATTGTGAAAAAGGCAAGAACTCTACTGTCATATATATATAAGAGTAATTCTATAACAAGTTACATCTTTGAAAATCTCCCTCAAACAATCAAAAACAAAGTATTCAAAGAAAAATACATGAAAATTAGCTAGAGAGTGTTTAAAAGAGATAAAATCATTGTTATCTCTAAATATGACATGAAAATTAGCTATAAGAACTAACATATTTACGTACTTATTTGTACATCCACGCAGTACATATACTTAAACAATTCTCATGCATGATGTTTTATAATTATAATTTTTACACATAGTTAAATTTATCAATTCAAGATAAAATTAGAAATCGTGTTGCTATAAATTCGTTGCAAAATAGTTATCCTAAAAAGAAAAGAAAAACCTTAATTGTGTAGTTAATGCAGTTATAGAACAGTAAATTATAATTAACATTTTTTAAAAAGGTAAGATTTTTAAGACTACCGATTAATAATTTTAATATTTTAATTAGTGAATAAATGGAAGGAAAATGAATTTGAAAATTTAGTGGTTATATAAGAAGCATAGTTTAGAGATATTTTGCATCACAAATAAAATATCCCTTTTTATCTCCTTTTTCTGTGAGTTCTAATGGAGGGCAAAAAGCATGAAGATTACTCTGTTACACTTACAATACCATTTCTTCATAGCAGTGAAGATTATGTAGTTATAAATTCAAAAGAGGAGCAATACACCAATATTAGTGGTGCTTCTTTCATAAGTACTTGTTTCAATGGTCTCAATGCACTCTCATGTCCATTTTCTTAATTATTATGCTCTTAAATACATGATATGCATACATGTTTTATAATTAATTAATCATACTTAGAAGATTAATAAATTCCATAATTCAAATAACATGTGTATGTTTTCAGGAGTTGGATTATTATCAATCCCTTATGCATTGGCAGAAGGAGGATGGTTGAGCTTGGTACTTCTTTTAGTAATTGCAAGCTCAACCTTGTACACAGGATTGTTGATCCAAAGATGTATGGATATTGATCCAACAATAACAAGTTACCCGGACATCGGCAATTGCGCATTTGGAAAAACCGGGGAAGCTATAGTATCAATAACTATGGACCTAGAACTCTACTTAGTCGCTACCGGTTTCCTAATCCTAGAAGGTGATAATTTAAGCAACTTATTTCCAGACATGGAGTTTGATGTTTATGGCTATCATATTGGTGCAAAAAGTGGATTTATTGTTCTTGTCGCGCTTATTATACTTCCCACAAGCTGGTTACAAAACATGAACATTCTTTCCTACATATCAGCCAGTGGAGTTATAGCCTCCATGATCATATTAGGCTCAGTCTTCTGGGATGGTGCAGTTGATGGTGTTGGTTTTCAGGAGAAGGGTAGAGTTGTAAATTGGAGTGGAATCCCATCAGCTATTAGCTTGTATGCATTCTGCTATTGTGCTCATCCAGTTTTCCCAACACTCTATACTTCCATGAGAAACCAACGTCAATTCTCAAAGGTTAAATCATCATTATAAGTTGCATAATAACCATATATTTATTCTTACTAAATACTTTTTTGTGATCTTGTATGCTGCAGGTCTTGTTCCTTTGTTTTGCCTTGTCTACTGTTACTTACTCATTGATGGCAGTTATTGGTTATCTTATGTATGGTTCCAATGTAGAGTCACAGATTACCTTAAATCTTCCAACAAATAATATAAGTTCAAGAGTGGCCATATGCACCACCCTCATTACTCCGATAGCAAAATATGCACTAATGCTAACACCGATAGTCGACTATATTGAAGCACGGTTTCATGCTTCTTACAACAAGAGGATATTTAGCTTTTTTATAAGGACCATTTTAATGATAAGCACTGTGATTGTTGTCCTCTCCCTTCCCTTTTTCGGGTATCTAATGTCACTTGTGGGGGCCCTCTTAAGTGCCACAACTTCGATAATAATACCGTGCTTGTGTGGAAGATCTCCAGAATTTACAGGAGAATTGGAGTTGAGGTGGTGTTTGTTGGGTTTGTTCTATTAAGTGGCTTGATTGTTGCAGTTGTTGGTACTTATGTATCTTTCGTGGATATTGTAAGCCAGCTATGAGTAGCTAATTTTACTTGAGAGCTATGTTGGCATATTTCCTTTCTTTGTTATCTACCACTTTAATGTAATGTTTCAAAGGCTAATTAAAACTGGTAATTAGCTTTATCAGCATTAAATTTCTAGTAAGAATTGTTAAGTAGATGCTAGTTTGTAACGTTTGGTTTCTCATATCATGTAGTATTAATTATTCACTTTGCTCACAACAAGCTCATGAAATTGTTTTTGGTTTCTAGAGTGAAGGCTTGTGATAAAGTTCAATATTGAAGCTTTTTTTAAAGCCCAATAAAGTTCTTATGGTTACCAGATTTAGCAAACTTCGTGGTTTCTAGGAATCGTAACAGTGGTTGCATGGTGTCCTTCTTGCGGTTTATTGCGGTAGAATTGCTTATCCATATTCAGCGGGTAACCAAAATATTTTGGTTTTTTAGTGTAAGTATATAGCGTATTATTTAGTATGTCTTTAATATCCAACCGTAAAAGAATAAGAAAGCTGAACTAAGACTATAGGATTCGAACCTATGTCCTTATAATATAATGACACCAGTATTACCAATTAAACCAAACGTCTTCTTTTATCAATATTACACAAATTAGTTATAGGAGTCACTCAATTCTTCACAATATGTGGCCAGGAAATTTCTGGTAATACAGTAAACGTATAAAGCTAAAAAAAGTGTGTTGTCGCTTGACCCTAGTAAGTAGTAACCAAACGATGGGTACTCCCTTGTTTGCAACAACGCTCCGACTTGGAACATGCGACAACACTATAAAACACTTGCTGTGAAATCGAACTTGGTTTCAAAAGGCCAGTCGTTTTCTTTTGTACCATAAAAAGCAGTAGCAACAAAGTTTGAGTGAGAGAACAAAATCATAACAATGATTGTGAGTCAATTTGGGATGGGGGTTAAAAATAAATTTTGTTCAAGTGAGCATATTCATAAAAAATGATAGCAAAACTAACGATAATCACAGATCCACGACGTACAACAATACAACCAACTGACTCAAGTGTTCTGTTTTAGGAAAAGGTTAACTT
This sequence comes from Helianthus annuus, assembly GCF_002127325.2. Lineage (NCBI taxonomy): Eukaryota > Viridiplantae > Streptophyta > Magnoliopsida > Asterales > Asteraceae > Helianthus > Helianthus annuus. Next base: position 158,603,129 of record NC_035441.2, on the reverse strand, counting down.
AATTTGGTGTGGTTCATCATCATCATGAGTATTATTAGTACTATTATTACTATTAGTATTATTAGTATTATTATTAGTATTACTATTATTACTATTATTACTATTATTATTATTATTATTATTATTATTATTATTATTATTACTATTACTATTATTATTATTATTATAAAAACAATAATAGTTATTCTTTTTCATCTAAATTTAGTACATTTTATCCTTATAATTGATCACATAATTTGTAATTTTGACTCAGCAGAATTGTTTGTAAATTTTGTACATGTTTACTTTATTTCAAAATTTCTTTACTATATTTAAAAATCTAAAAATTACCTTTATTTTTTTCTTGTTATTCCCGTATTTATTGTTAAGTATCAGACTTAAAGGATTTTTTATTTTTATTTTTGAAAAACAACATTTTTCCACCTAGATATCACCTTATGCATTTGCAAATGTTTGAAAGTACATCACTTTGTGGGAGACAAACGCAAAATCACTAGATCACTAGAGTTTCATTTTGAATGCACAAACAAATTAACTCCGTGTGTTCGGCGATAGATAATATATTAATCAAACAAGACGAGCATGATTCTCAATGTAAAAATGAAAAATAACGAAGACCATTCAACTTACCTATTATCTTCCTTGTTTTTTTATTTTTTATATCAAGAATCATGGGTGTCTTGTTTCAAACTAGTAACTTATTATTATCCATCACCTTACACATTCAATGCATGGTGTGAGTTTCTGTTTTGGGGCAATCTTTTATTTTTTATGGCAACTTTTTGGACATGCAACCTATGTAATATAATATATGATTTAATGTGTTTTTTGTACTAATAATTTGAAAAGAGAGCAAATATACATTTATATAATGTACATTTGAAACTGCTTTACGCAGTGTAGTGGTGTATGTTTGGCTTATTTCGTGTCTTGTTGTCACATATATCCTACCTCTCCATTCTATGACACACTTGTGCCTTTGGGGTTTTAAAACCATTGGTTGTACTTTCTTTATCGATCTCTTTATCTCAACTCTTTTTCTCTATCTAAAGCGCTCTCTCTCTCTCTCTCTCTTGTCTCTATTTTTCGACGACTATGTGTGCTTTTATCCTTTTACGGACCTACCCAGTGACATTCTCTAAAGAGGGAAATAAGGAAGACGTTTCTAGAGAGAAAGAGAGAGAGAGAAACATATAGAAAGGGGTGTTGCCTTGTTGTTGTGACGGCTTTTTGGTTGATATGGTGGCGGTGTGATCGAAGTGTCACGCCCGGGTAAAAGATAACATTTATAATCCCAAATTACCTCAAACTAATAACTAGTGGTAGTCAGGGGTCGAACCACAAAGAGTCTGTGGTTTGTGTCAAGATTCGATCAATTATCAAGGTGGAACAATTTATGAAGTTTGCTATGATAATAATTTCTTTGTTTGGGAAAGGTGTCAGATTGGACCGACAATTTATTAATTACTATGAAAATAGATTATTTAACTATTGCAAAACTTTGATTTCTTGATTTTAAACTATATTGGAAAACAAGGTTCACACCCAGTTTGATTTAGTTGAATTTGATGATTAACAAACTTAGTGTAACATGGCTTAGGTGCCGAGAGCTATCAACGTTGCAAGAACGGACCACAATGCACTTCGTTGCCAAGAACATATAAGTTCTAACATATGACAAGGCATAATTGCACATAAACATTTTGCAAAATCAAATTTAATGATTCACTCGACAGTTAACGAATTCAATATAAATGCAAGTTAGTTATCACAAGTTTCGAATACTAAACTCCACTAGTCACCAATCAAATATAAAACAAATGTTTGAAACCCTACAATTCTTACAAAAATATACACCAGGGTGAAACCCGAGAGATTTGGCCGATCATGGTGGATAAAACACGATCACCAGATGAAAGGCACGTGACGCGAGACATCATGATTGGGTCTTGAATCTTGAATGTGATGGATGAAAGGCTAGTGTTGGACCCAGTATGGCCTTAACAACTTCTTTTTACGTAATATGGCAAGTGATTTTAGTATATGTGAAAAAGATGTGCGGAAATGGAAATCAGACTTTCAAGAAACAAGACCTAAAGAATTATCAAGTTTATATGACTTTGAAACAAATTAGTTTAACAAGGTGATTGTAAGATTATTATCTAATACAAATGAATCTTGATTTCTGTGGGTGAGAAGAGCAGTGGAGTTTGAGTGTTTATATGTGAATGCTAAGCTTCAAACTTAAATATCTTCTGCCTCTCAAGCCTTCTATTTATAGACGGCTGGACATGAATAAACAATTGTTTATTCATGCAATAAGTCCGGCATCAAGTAGCAATTTGACATATTCATTGAATCCATCGTTCAAGTTGCATTGTAATCATGAAAACCAATAATGTCATGCTTCGGTCATGGGTGGCAGGATAGAGCTGTGATTTTAGACAAGTGGGTCTTTCATCACAATTTCTGATAAGCCACTTCATCAGAAATTCTGATGAACAAATCATCAGAAAATTTGATGATCAGAATTTGTCAGAAACTGATGATATTTCATCAGATCCATCAGAAACGACCTTCTCTGATAATCCAAATCAACTCTTTATCAACTTGAGATTCTTTGTAGTAGATACTTTGCTTTTCAGTTGTCCCAGCTGTTTTTCTTCATCTTGCTGTTGTTCTTCAGGACTGTTATCTTCTTCAGAGATCCAGTTGATTGAGATTTTCTTCAATACTTACAAATAAAGTTTCCTAACAGTTTCCCCCTAAGTATTATAAGAAAATGAACTATCTCATGAATATAAAATTTCCAAACAGTGGAAACTTAATACTTGCAAAATTTAAACCAGTTGCTAAAGTTTTTGAAAAACAAATTACATAAAAGATGAAAATAAACAAGTTTTAATTCAGCTTCACTCTCTTATGCATATCTCCTTCTTTTATCTTCTTTTTGGAGGAGATGTATTTGTTGCAGCTGTCATACATGTCTTTGTACCATTCTCTTGCTTGAATCCATTCTTCAATCATTTGCTCAATTTCTTTCCTGCTTCCTTCCAAGTTCTTTTCTATCTTCTGAAGATGTTCCTGTCTTTTGTTCATGGTTTTTAAGATGTACCTCAGAGTTTGATTTGAGTACTTACAGATATCAATACTTCTGAACAGAGCTTTGTTATTGTCTTGATCTCTGAAGATTACACCATATTCTTGTTCTCCATCTTTGCTTGTCTGCATAATGATGTCTCCAAATCTTGCATCATCCAGTATTTCTGAGGGAACTTTTGTCTTAGGTGATCTAAAGTACACTTTTTTGTTGTGCACATGCTCATAATTGATGCATAGATCAAAGTCTGAAAAAGCCATTCTTTCAAATAGTGATATTTCAGCCTTTGATATGCCATTCAGTGCCCTTCTGACCTCTTGGTTATTTTTCTTTTCCTTTTCATAGTGATCCTTCATGAACAAAATGTCCAAAGGATGCAACTGGTCAGCTAATTCTTCATCAGTTACCTTCTGTTCATCCCCCTTTTCTCTTTGAAGTGTGTATCTGTTTTGTACATAAGTTCCTCCTATATCATCAGTTGCAACTTTAACTTCATCCACCTTTAAAATTCTTCTTACCGGATTCTCATTGTGTTTGTGAATGTTGTATGGCCCTCTTTTCATTCGTTCTTCTCTTAACCCTAGCCTGGTAGGAGATAGTGATCTTGGTATTTCATCTTCTTTTGTCAAGTAGTAACTTACCAGATTGTATTCAGGAAACATCATTACATCTCTGGCAATTTCTTTGACCATGATAGACTTGGTTTCTGAGATTTTTCTCTTAACAATCTTTGACTTTGCCTTTGACTCACCTTCTTGTTCCCATTCCTTCATTGTTTGTATATTCATATATTTGCTTATTGCTGAGTCATCAGATATTGTTGGATTTGGAACAGCAGCTAGCATTTTCAAATTTGTAATGACTTGAGGTTTTACAGCTGCTAGTCTTTTCAGCATTTCTTCTTTTGGAATATTTGGAGGTGGTCCCATCATTGTGGTATCAGCTTTGGTGATTGGTGTAGTTGATGATTGTTGAGGAGTTGACTTTGGAGCTTTCTGATGTGAGCTTAAAACCGGAATTTCCTTTATGAGTCTTTGAGGATCCACTTTGGCTAAACTTGCAACATTGAATTGCATTTTCTCCATTAGTTGTTGTGTTTCTCTTACCAGTTTAGAGTTGCTGGTCAGGTTTTTCTGAACTTGATTGAATTCAGCTTGTGTTTTCTTCTGATCTTCAGCCCATTCTTTTGACAGCTTCTCAAGGGCATCTGTGATGCTGTTATTACTTGCCCTTAGAATGGTAATTTCTTCTTCCAAAACTTTATTTCCACTGCTTGACTGTGTTGACTCCATCACATTCACAACTTGTGTTTTGATCTTTTCTATTTCTTTGAGAATCATTTGAATTTCTGATGCAAAAATGTTGAGTTCTGGTGCTTTTTCTTTCATCTTCTGAAGGGATTTTAGTGCTTCAGTGTTATCATCAGTCTGTTTCTTTATTGCTTCCACTGATTCTGATAATGTCTTCATCTCAGCCCTTTGACCTTGTATCTCTGACAGCAACATATCAAGTTTTTCTTCCACTGGATTTCTTTTGCAAATTTTGTAAACTTTTTCCAACATTGTTTCCAGATTTTCTTGGGTTTTTCAGGGATATTTGGAACAACAGATGTTCCTGCTAACATTCCAGTTGCAAACACATTTGCTGCTGTTTTGGAAATGATAGGGTCACTTTTTGCTTTACCAGAATTTGGTGAAGCATTAAGTTTACCAGTATCATCTCCACCAGAGGTGAGTGACATACTCTCATCCTGGATTTCCTTATGTCCTTGAATCACATCAAGATGTGATTCTCCATAAGTTTTTTAAGGTAAACATATTACCTTTTTTTAGATTTCCTTGATCAGTTTCCTGATCTCTATCTGTTGAGACCTCATACTCCTCCTCATTTTCTGATTCAGGGTTGAGTTTAAAAGCACTAGTAACCTCTTTATCAATATCAGTTTCTTTGTGTTCTAAGTTGTAAGAAACATTTACCGAACTTTCTGAGTTAGTTTGTTTTGAGTGGGTATTAACTAAAACAGTTCTTGAGAAGGATGTACCCGTGATATGAGATTCATCATGATGTATTATTTCCGTTGTTTCAATTTCAGTGCCACCAAATTGAGCTCCTTCATGAATTCTTCCAGCAATTTGTGATTCTGCATGATGTTCTTGTGCTGTCTCTTGTAGTATATCAAAATCTGGATGAATTCTTCCTTCATGAATTTGATCATTTTCAGCATCATTTGGTGTGTTGGTAATCATCAGAATTCTTTCTCCTCCTGCTTCTTTTGATGATTTTGACTTTTGTTCTTCATCTCCTTCTGGTGATGAAGAGCATTTGAAAACTTCTCTGCTGGCTCTTTCTGTTGTGGAGTCTGATTTGGTTAGAAGAGTCTTATGTTGTATTCTGAACTGTGAATCTTGTGAAATGAAACATAGCATGCTTTCTGGTAATATAGGAATATCTTTGTCAGATTCCCATCCATGATTAGAACTCCAGGCCTTCATTGTGTTTGATCTCCACATATTTTCTAGAATTGGAATTTCCATTTCCCTTGCAGCAAATGTTTCAGAAATGAAAATAGAAATTAATCTTGGATATGGCAAATGTGAGATTATTTTTCCATTTTTGGTGATGATTGACCTTTTGATCAGGTTAAAAATTTCTAATCCATAATCAATTCTGAACCCAGTTATGAGTCCATACATGATTGTTAGAATAGCTTGATTAATCTGGTCAGTTCCTCCAATTTTTGAAGTGAGACATTTGTTTAATACTTCCATCATCACTTGCCATATTGCTAGTAGTTCATTTCTTCTGATTGAACCAATTTTGTTGGTCTTCTTGTTCTTGTAACCAAGCCCAACAATAAAGCTTAATAGCTCTTTCCTGCTTGGTGCTTCAACATAGTTATCAAGAATAGGTAGTTCAAGCCATTCTCTTACCCTTGCAGGAGTTAATGTTACGGAAACATTTTCCCATACATGGGCAGAGAGTTGGTTTTCTTCAACTTCATCAAAGGTGTGAACAAATTGTTGTAGCAGCTTTTCTGGTACTTCTTTCTCTTTTGTTAGAGCTCCTGTAATTGGACAGTTCATGAGATATTATATCAGAAGTTGACATCTTACATCATATTCTGAATGCTCTGTATTCATCAGCAAATTGTTTTCCTTCATTGGCAGAAATTCATCGTCTTCAATGAAAGGTACATCATGTTGAACAATTGGGATGTTAAGGTTTACTTCGGCCATTTTTTTTGAAGTTTGTGAATTAGGGTTTGAAATTTAGGGATTTTTGAGTGAGGAACAAAGTTTTGCTTTGGTTTGGAACTAGTGAGGTAGGTATGATTTTTGAATTTTCTGCTAAGGGCTATATAGTGAAGATTTTTAGCAGAGTGTTGTGAGTTTATGGAGTTGAGAGTATATGGATCGTGTCATGTAGTGGCGGTTAAAGGATCATTAATTGTCTTTTATACCGTTTGATCATGGGATGTCGGTTTTTGATTCATGATATAACCGGTAGATCGTGGGTATCAAGACTTTAATGACGATTAATCGTGTAATCGTGGTTGTGCCATTTCAACTTGTTCTTTTTGTAGTTTCACTGAAGTACTTCATCTGAATTTAGATTTGAAAACCATTATCGGTTGTATGAAACCTTTCCTTCTTTGTGGACCCTACTCTTTCGAGGAGGTCCAATTAGCTTTCTTCATCTTCATTCTTCCCTTTTTTTTGATCAAATAAAGTCAACAGAAGTCAACAGAATTTGATATGTTTCCCCCCCTAAATTTGTCACCCCTTTTTTTTGGCAATTGATCCTTCCTGTTTGTCAAGAAAAATTACTTTTGATGTTTTGTATCAATTTTTTTTTTGGTTTTATCTGGTGAATTTGAATCAAATTCTGATGTTTTGATGAAGTTTCTGATAAATTTTATCAGATTCTGATGATTTATTATATCCTATCAGATTTCATTTGATTCTTACCAGATTTTCCTTGTTGTTTTTTTTTAAATTTACTTATAAAGCAAGATTTAAAGCAAAACATGAAGCATATTATATAAACATGTATATACTACATACAATCTACACATATAAGATCTATTTATGAAGGGTTTTAATCAATATCTATTCCATCTCCATATTCAATCTCAAGAAGTACCCATTGTTCGGTTACTAAACCAAAATTTTTATTTGTTGGTCTAAGTAAAGCTATGCTTGTATTTTGTTGAAGAACCAGCTCTGCTCTTTGATAACCAGCAGGAATTCCACCAAAGCCCAGTTGACTTGTGATTATCTTCATCAGAAAGCGAGGATACATCAAAAATGGCCTGCTTGACCACATGTTGCTTGCAAAGTCTCTCATTAAATAATAAGAGAAGTTGTAAGGAACTTTCAATGTGATAGCTCGGCAAATTTCTAACAACTTATTAGATGCCTCATGATGATTTATGGTCTTCCTCGAGAAGCATGCACCCAGTTGAGTAATCAGAAACTGCCATGGTTTGATGAAGCCATTTTTGTTGATTGCTCTGGGATCATTTTCAGGATTGTACCCTATGTGCTCCAGAGTTTCTTCAATCTCATCGTCTGAAAACATCAGAACATTGTTGTCATCATTGAGTTGAAGAGCTGTTCTAATGGTATTTTCAGTTATTCTGACAATGTCGCATTTTGCTAGAATGTTTGAAGGATTTTAGGGAATATCGTTATGTTGGCAGTGAGAGCATTTCCTAGGTTACTTGCCATAAGCATGTTTACCACAGTTTGACATCCATCCCAGAGAGGACCCTCAAAACTGGTTCTGAGTTTGAGGTTGTGGTATGGATGTAAAAGAAGTGGAAAACGATCAGCTCGTATGGTAAGCATTTTTTTTTAAGTTGAAGATCTGTATCTGTGAAGAAGGAAATGAAGAGATTTTCTGAATTTCTTGATGAAGGTGATTGTTTTTGCTTAATGTGGTAGACATATATAGTAAATTTAAGAGCTGCCATAAATGTTATCTACCCACTGTATCTTGTCTACCACAATCTTGGTTATTTTATTGTTTTATCAGGAGATCTTAAGAATAACCCAGATTGAACCCTTCTTCATTAAATGATTTAGGCGGCTATTTTCAGTTTTCTATCATGATTGCCTACCGTTGTCATTTCTGTGTATTTAATGAAGAAGAAAAAAAATCTCTACATCTATTAACAATTTTCAGAAAATCTTTTGTCATGTGACGTTCGCCAAAGAGAATAAAATAAAGAACAAACAAAAAAAATTTAAATTATGAATTTGTCAATTTTGAGTTATGAATAAAGGTGATGAAATGTATGAACTTGTTCAAATAATCATTCGACAATTTTGTTTTAAGAAGCTTTCTGATTTGTTATCAGAAATTCTGATAATTTGTTAGATTCTTCTGATGATGTATCAGATTTTCTTAAAATTTATCAGATCTTCTGATGTTTTATCAGAAAAGTACTTTTTCTTCTTATGAGTTTTTTTTATTCAAACAAGTTACAAATAACGGTGAACTTTATCATAATTTTGACCATGATTTAGCAGAGTGTACCTTGAGCCTCTATAGGCTACTTTCTTCAATGGTCAGATGTTCCTTTTATTTATTTCATTTTCAAAAATTCACCATTTTACCCAGCTTTGAGACAAAGTTGCTGAGTAAGCTCCTATCTCCAGTCATGTGCTTGGAGCTTCCTGAGTCGCAGTACCAGATCTGCTGCACATGATGGTCCTGAAATGAAATGATTAGAAGGTTTTAGGTACCCAGGCATGCTTGGGTACACTTTCTGATGATATTCTGGTTCTATTATTTCTTCTAGATGACCTTTCATCAGAATTTCTGTTAAATGCTGAGCCATTAACATAATTTTTGTTTTTCTTTTGGAGATGGTGTTGAACAAGCTTCAGTATTTCAACACACATACAGGAATCATCAGAAATTTCTGATTTTCTTTCTTGTGATGGAATGAAGGGATAGTTTTGAAAAGATGAGAGAACTGCTTCTAGAGTTTTTACAAACTCTTGACTGCATTCACTTCTTTTTGGTTCAAAATTTGGCTTGTCAAAGGAGTATTCAGAACATGTTGATTTGCAAGTTTCAGAATCAGATTCTGATAAGTATTTATCAGAAGTCTGTTGAGTAGCTTTTACAAAGACAGTAGGTTTGTTATCGTTTGTTCTCACATAACCCAACCCTTCTCCTTTGTTCTTTGGAGTGGACTCGATGAAATTTATGAATTCTTTTGCTTCTTGAAAACCTCTTACATGAATTTCTTTATCATTGATTTTCTTGTAAAGATCTCTTCTTTCATTTTCATAGAACTCAATTTTAGCTCTTGATCTAAACTTTGTTCTATCAGTAATTGGTTTTCAAGAATGATTTTATTCAATGTCCTCTACAACTCATCAGATTTTTTACCATCTGATTGATGTTTAACTTGCAAGTTTAAAAAATCTGACATGAGCTCATTTAGCTTGTGTTCAAGATCAAGATTGTCTAAACTTACCTGTTGTCCTGAAGTCTCTGGTATGTCATCAGAAAGTGCCATGAGACAGAAGTTGGCCATTTCCTCTTCTTCTTCATCAGAAGAATCATCAGATAGCCATGTATCTGTTCCAGCAATTAAGCTGACTTGCTGTTGTTGCTTCTTAGCTTCCTCAAGCTTCTTTTCATAGTAAGCAACATCTTTCAGCTTCTTGGTCTTACACTCAGATGCATAATGACCTTTTTGCTTGCACTTGTAACACACCACCTCAGCCTTTCCTTTATCCTTAGATCTAACATCTTCTTTAGATCTATCATCCATCCTCTTCTATCACTCCTCTGGTACCTCTGGCCTCCTCCCCTCAACCTTTGCTCAAATGTTTTGGTGAGTAATGCTATTGCATCAGCAAAGGCTGAAAAATCTGATGATGAATCAGAAGTTTCAAAGGCCTGGCTGTTTGATGGTTGTGGATCATTGGAAGTTGTTTGTCTTTGTGAGTTAGAGATAAGAGCTAAAGATCCCCCTCTTTGAATGGTTTCTTCAAATATTTCTTCCTCTCTGGGGATCAAGATGCTATATAAGTCATGAAGACTCATGTTTCCTAGGTCTAAGGCTGAGGAAAAAGTCATTGTAAGACTTCTCCATTCTCTAGGCAAAGCATCAAGAAATTTTATATTTCTTTCATCATTTGATTTAGTTATTCCAAATTTCTTTAGCTCGTTTAAAAGTTTTGTGAACCTTTGATATGTGTCATTTAACTTTTCATTAGGTAAACTTTTAAACCTTTCATAGGATGAGACGTTGTTTGTTCTCTTGTTTCTCTTCATCCTTTCTCATCCTTAACAAAGACTTTCCAACTGATCCCATATTTCCTTGGCTGATGCACAAGCATCAACTTGTGAAAATATGTCATTGGGGATGGCCATTATTAAGAGTGATTTTGCTCTTTCATCCCCTGCTACCAGTTCCTTGTCTTCCTCACTCCAAAGTATTTCACTTTTGGGAGCTTGGGAGGCAGGGATAGCAGGTAGTTGGTCAGTTGCTGGAATTGCATGTATTTCAGTCATTGGTATATGTGGACCGCTTTCAATGGATCTAAACAGAGCTCGGTCATGACCATTAAGGAAATTGATCGTTTGAAAATAATTTATTCAATCTGCTCTGATACCAATTGTTGGACCCAGTATGGCCTTAACAACTTCTTTTTACGTAATATGCCAAGTGATTTCAGTATATGTGAAAAAGATGTGTGGAAATGGAAATCAGACTTTCAAGAAACAAGACCTACAGAATTATCAAGTTTATATCACTTTGAAACAAATTAGTTTAACAAGGTGATTGTAAGATTATTATCTAATACAAATGAATCTTGATTTCTGTGGGTGAGAAGAGCAGTGGAGTTTGAGTGTTTATATGTAAATGCTAAGCTTCAAACTCAAATATCTTCTGCCTCTCGAGCCTTCTATTTATAGACGGCTGTGGACATGAATAAACAATTGTTTATTCATGCAATAAGTCCTGCATAAAGTAGCAATTTGACATATTCATTGAATCCATCGTTCAAGTTGCATTTGTAATCATGAAAACCAATAATGTCATGCTTCGGTCATGGGTGGCAGGATAGAGTTGTGATTTTAGACAAGTGGGTCTTTCATCAGAATTTCTGATAAGCCACTTCATCAGAAATTCTGGTGAACAAATCATCAGAAAGTTTGATGATCAGAATTTGTTAGAAACTGATGATATTTCATCAGAAATATCATCAGATCCATCAGAAACGACCTTCTCTGATAATCCAAATCAACTCTTTATCAACTTGAGATTCTTTGTAGTAGATACTTTGTTTTTCAGTTGTCCCAACTGTTTTTCTTCATCTTGCTGTTGTTCTTCAGAACTGTTATCTTCTTCAGAGATCCAGTTGATTGAGATTTTCTTCAATACTTACAAATAAAGTTTCCTAACAGCTAGGGTTAGGGTTTGGATGGTGGAATGGTGGAATGATGATGAATATGTGGATTATTATTATTATTATTATTATTATTATTATTATTATTATAAAAACAATAATAGTTATTCTTTTTCATCTATTTTTAGTTCATTTGATCCTTAATTGATCACATAATTGAAATTTTTAGTATACAAAATTTGTTGTAAATTTTGTACATGTTCACTTTATTTCAAAATTTCTTAACTGTATTTAAAAGTCTAAAAATTACGCTTCAAAATTTCTTAACTGTATTTCAATAACATTGTGTTTCTTTCACATAATTTTGAAATTCCCAACATATTTATTCAATAATACACATTTTTCTTTATTTCTTTACAGTTATTCCCGTATTTATTGTTAAGTCTCGGATTCTAAGGATTTTTTTCCACCTATATATCACCTAATAATGCATTTGCATACGTAACACGACACGGCACGACATGACACGACACGACATGACACGACACGAAACGACACGAAACGACACGACACGACACGACACGACATGACATGACATAACATAATATAATATATGATTTAGTGTGTTTTTGTTATATTTAATTTGAAAAGAGAGCAAATATACATTTATATAATGTTAATTTATAACTGCTTTACATGGTGTGGTGTTGTATGTTTGGCTTATTTGGTGTTTTAGTTGTCACGTATATCCCACCTCTCCATTCTATGATACTATAACACCTCGTAAAATCACGTCCAATGATACGTTGACACGTGTACTAAACCCTAATAAAGTCAAACGTAGACTATAAAGGACTAATTTTTGCGAAAAATCGAAAACTTTGAATGCGAAAGGATTAAAAGTGTTAATAAGTGACGTTATTATACTCTCGGGAATACCTAATATTGGCCATTTAAGGCTTTTATGCCAATAAGTGACGTTACGCGCAACTTTGCAAGTTAAAGGGGTTAAAAGCGTCAATATGTTTAATTATACCTCTGAATGACCTTTTAACAAACTCAACGTATTATAAAGTGCAATCATACTTTTGAGAATGCTTAATATGGATTGCACATGGCTTTGATGCTATTTAACGATGATACGCGCAAGTTTTCGCGTTAGAGGGACCAAAAGCGTCAACGTCTATAACTACACCTTAGAATGATCATTTAAGCAAACTGGAGCGCCATAATATTCGGTCATACCTTCAGGAAGTGTTTAATACTGGCCATGTAAGACCTTTATGCCGTTTCGCGATAATGCGCGCAAGTTCGCAATTAAGGGGTTAAAAGTGTCAACGCGCGAAACTACATTTTAGGGTGACCTTTTAAAGGCACCGGAAACTCCGTTAAGCTCAGTCATACCCCGGATGTGCCTAATATGAGCTGTTTAAGGCTTCGATGCCATATAATGATGTACGCATAAATTTGTGCGCCAAAAGGACTAAAAGCGACAACTAGCGAAACTACGCCTTTGAGAGGCCTTTTGAACGAACCGGGGACTTCGTGACGTTCGGTCGTCCTCCTGGGTATGCCGGAGTTGGGCCACTAACACTTTTATAACTTATATTAGCATAACATATTAAATATACCAAGTCTTGTGCCAAAAATGCAAACTTTAAAAGTATAAAAGCGCATAAAAGATGACAGGGGCTAAAGCAGCACATCTGCCAAACTTGGGGTGGCTGGGCTGGGTAAGAAGCATGCCGTAAAGACAACTGGAGCTGCTGTCGTGGGCTGCTAACCCCTAAACAACAGCAAAACAGCTTTTATTTTGATGGTTTTGTTAATTCTTGATGCCCACACTACACACAAACCATTTTTAGCAAACTATGGATTGTTATACTGATTTATTAGCTGGTTTTACACTTGTTTTAATCCTAGAACTCCCTAGGACACTTGTTGATCATCCAAGCATCCTTTAAACTCTATAAAAGGGGGGTGTTGATTTCATTTCAAAATCACACTTCCTTCTCATTCTTGCTATCTCTTTCAATTTGGAGGATCCTGAATACTTTGGAACCTTCTCTGAGTTATTTTCAGTCTATGTAAGTGTCCTTTCGTGACTAGTTTATTTTATTTGGCTTAAAAAGCCGAAAAGTCAAGCGTTTACGACAAACGCTTTGACGTTTAGCTAGACCGTGAACGGTCAAGCCATTGTTCGCAACGAACATTGCTACGTGATCGTAATTAGGTAGGTGTTAAACCCTCAAAAGAGCACCTCCTAAGAATCATATTTGCTTAGTCAATTGACGAGTCAACGTAATATTGTTTTAAAAAGTCAACGGGTCAGTTTTCGAAATAATTGCGATATAAGTTTAGAAATGTTCTAAAATACGTTTTATCACTTAAAAAACTTGGTAATAATTATTAGAACATGTGTAAACATGTTCGGCTCGTCAATTCCAGTTCTAGGGTCGGTTCGCAACCGAAAGTCGCGAAGTTTGACTTCTGCGTTGACTTTCGATTAGGAACTGAATTAGATGAGTTTGCTACTGATTTTAGGTTCCGTTATGATTGTAATTTAATGTAGCATAACCCTATAAGGTTACATTACACGATCATATTAGAAATCTGAGTTATTTGCTTGATTCCGTTAATATGCTTAAATTTGACTATTATGCCCTTATGTTATAAAAACGAGATTTTTGAAAATGTGAAAGGACAAAAAGCTTTATTACTGATTTATAAGTATATCCAATAAATTTGACATTAGTTTCTGGTCTCAAACTAAAGTTATGCAAGATATCGTAAAATGGAACTTTTTGTTAATTAAATTGCATTTTTAGCATAAATCATATTTAAACCCAATTTTTGGCACCAAACTTATTACCCACTATTATGATATAATTTTTAGGGATTTTTGGAAATTTTGGTTAGATTTTATACTGCCCGTAACATAGAGTTCTTGTGTAAATTCGGTAATTAACGATAATGTCCTTTTCATTAATAAAATGAGATTTACATATCAATAACATACCAAACCTTTTCCTACTGATGTTATATGATAAATAAAATATTTTAAACAATTAAGGATGATCAAAATCTCAGATTTCATAAACATCTCAAATATCGTCAATTATCGACTTTTACGCAAATTATGCGCATAGTATGGTTTTTATACCTACTGTTTTTATAAATAAATGAGTTAATTACATAGTTAGTCTCTGTGGTTTGCACAAAATAACATACTTAGGTACTAATAGTTTAAAATCACCTTCTAGGGTATTAACTTTTCATTTTGTAACGTTTGAAGGTATTAATTTCTAGGGTATTAACATAGTTAGTCCCTGTGGTTTGCACAAAATAACATATTTAGGTACTAATAGAATGTGATTTTAAGCCTAAAAATATCCTTAATACCTTCAAACGTTACAAAATGAAAAGTTAATACCCTAGAATGTGATTCTAAACTATTAGTACCTTAGTATGTTACTTTGTGCAAACCACAGGGACTAACTATGTAATTAACTCTAAATAAATTTTAATACCTATTGTTTTTATAAATAAATTTTAATATTTTAACAGTAATTATAAGTCTTGAACTCAGACTTCCAATTTGGTCCTTAAAAGATATGTGAAATGACCAAATTGCCCCTACGGTGCATAGTTTGGCCATAAATGATAAACCTCACATATGTATGATATCTTACAGATGTAACTTGATAAAATAAATATTTTTACTGAATGTTTTAGCCCAGAACCTCAGTTTACTATTAAATCTCTTTTATAAACTTTAAAATGACCAAAATACCCTTACAAGGCTTAAATTGGTTTTAAATTCGTTTTGGGCATATTTGCTGATATCCTACTGATATCATAACATATTTTAAGCATAATAACTTATGGAATTTATATATGACTCATCCGGTTACCCGTTTATGCTTATACGCGTTCGGTACGGTTTATGTAACTAGTTTGCATAAATTAGCCAAAACGGGTCAAACCTTATCATTTTTACTTCAAAATCCAGAATGTATTTAGTTTACCCATATTATACAAGCCTTCATACTTGTTGGGTCTAAATTACATTTTATTCCGGTCATCGCTTAATCTAGCGTATCGTACCGTTTTTAATATATCCAAATAGCCGGTTTAAGTCTATGACTTAAATAAAACCCGTAAGCATTCTAATTGGTTATTTATATCATCATTCCAGACTAGAGCCTTCCGGTAAATTGTACCAACGCTTACTTAATTGAATACGGCTGAGTTATTATAAATCTTGCAATTTAAGACAGGAGCTAGCTCAGGTAAATACTCTTAACCTATATTACCTTATACGGGCTTGGGATACGGTAAAATAATTACCGCATGGTCAGGTATGGGATTCGAAGACCAATAAGTCAGGAAATTCAAATAACCTGTTTTAATTCGTATTGCTTGACTGAAACATTGGGGGTTAATGCGACCGTGTCCTAGATATCCTTGACTCATTAACTGCAAATGGCCACGACCTAAGCACGGGGTGTAGGCGAACCAACAGATGCAATATGGTTTATTAAATAATTATATACCCAATATGGGTTTCCCAATAAGGGAATAAGTGATGTGTCGATTTGTCACATCCCCAAAATCCACACGCGGAGTATCACCGCCTGGAGACTTGACTGACAAGGATCAAGCCACCAATCATATTGAATAATGCAAGTAGTAAACGTAATTCAACCAAACAATATGAAAGGTGTTCAAAACAAAAGTATAGTTCAATGTTTAGCGGAAGCATAAATGTAAAACCCAACATAAGTAACAAGTTTGAAATGTCATAAATGTTTAACATGGCATCCACGATCCATGCCCCACAACGACTGCGCCTCCCTGTGCAAGCTCCCTGAGTACCTATTGACCTGCAAGGCATGTAACAACGGGTCAACAACAAAGTTGAGCGAGTTCACAGTTGGTTGTTTAGTTATAGTATTCGTTTCATAAACCATATGTTTGTTTAGTAAACCATGTATCGTATTAATTCGTATCGCGGTCTCCCAGACATGTTTGCGAAGATTAGTGGGGGTTTCCCATGTGTCCTAGACTAGTTGTATTTGTGTTTGTATCGCGGTCTCCCAGACATGTTTGCGAAGATTAGTATTGGTATCGCGGCCTCCCAGACATGTTTGCGAAGATTAGTATTTGTATCGCGGTCTCACAGACATGCGTGCGAAGATTATTGGGGGCTTCACATGTGTTACTAGTCTAGTTGTATCTATAGGTGTCCTTCCCCTAACGAGGTCAGTGGTACGTATTCCAATAGCGATGAAAGTACAAATAATCGTTCAATCCCATTCCCAACCCACCGGGAATCCCATGCCTTGGTAAGAGTGTGAACTCACCTTGGTTTACTTAGCAGATACACGAAAAGGTTACTTGAGCTATAAGTGGTCAACCACATCCTAACATGGTTACCATACAAGTCAGGTCTAGGTTTAGATAGTGCATATAAGTTTACACAATAACAACAGGTTTCGAACACGTATTGATCATGGCAACACGTATAATCACATTGACAATCAAGTGTACAAAATGTCAAGACTTCTGCGGCTCAGATGATAAGGCCCAATAAACAGGCGGCCCAACCTATTGTTCGATCAGCATGACTTATGCGATCCACAATGGGTTGTGCGACTGAAAACAAACCCGGCCCGTTAATCATGTAACACAAAACCTATACGGCCCAAACATACCAACAAACAATCAACTTGTGCGATTCATGCAATTCATATAATCTTGTGCGATCAGTGTCATTTGTGCGATTGGTCTTTGGGCTGTGCAATAGGTATGTGCGGCCCAAGCATAACACTCGGCCCAGACAGGTTTGGCCCAATAGCGCGATCCGCCAATAGTGAGCCTTGTGCGACCGGGCTGCACTTGTGCGACTGGATCCACTTGTGCGACTGTAAGCAGGTCCGCGGCCCAGACAGGACTCAAGCCCAACAGATGATACGACTGGGCCTTTTCTTAGGCGATTCACACAAGCCCATCCAGACTTGTACGACTGGCACGGCTTGTGCGATCCGTGTGTACAGGTGACACCCTCCCTTGTGTGATTGACCCAGATTTATGGAAAGCGGTTACACACTCGAATTTGCAAATCAATTACCATAGCTTCCATATTCCGTTAGTTCTCATGAACCCTAGATCTATGTTTGAACATTACGGCACATAATAACATCAAAAACAATTCGAATGAGCATGTTATTCCATGATCCATATTTATTTCTAAATCATCAATTCATATAACAACATCACAGCCATCGATTAAATCAGTTTCATGAGTTCGTTAGCATATAGATGTTACCAAATTCCTTGAGTGTTAAATCAATTAGTCACTCTAAATCCTATCAAGCATTCGTAACAATCAATATCATGAACACAGTGAATCATATCCACCACAATCTTTAACAAAAACCCCTAGATCATAAATAACCATTCTAATACTCACTAATCATATTCAGCAAGTTCGTTGTCAAGGATCAAAATAGAAACAGGTTCACTAACCAAAAGGTGATGAGATTGTTCGCTGCAAGCTTGATCGAGAGAAACAGTGCTTCGAAGAGAAGTTCCTGCCGTCGCTTGCTTGAGAGGAAACAGGGTTTGCAAGTGCTTGAAAAGAATAGAATGATATGCAACTCACATGCATATATGCAAGCCACAAGGGAGTGGGTTTGGGCTCGGTTTGGGTTATAAGGTTTTGGGCTTTAAGAAGCCCGCTTGGCTTGTGCGTAGGTTAGTGTTGTGCGACCACGGTTTAGTATATATACATATATTCACATTACACATATAACACATAGAATGATAAACGTAATATTGTGTTGAAACCAAGTACATTAACTGGTCACGTATTGTTCAAACAAGTACATCAAAGCATAGCAAGGAGGTTCTAAAACACGAGTTGTCACACGATTAATCATGAACCGGCATAGTACTGGGCCTCGCATGTAGAGCAAGTTATGTAAAACTGATAACATGAGATATAGTTTGTCCCAAGTATAAAATATTTTCGTGCCTTGTGCACTTAAACCAATTGTCATAAACATTTTCAAATGTGTCGGTTGATTGTAGTTACCAGTGAAAACTGACGTATTTTCAAAAGTCTAAGTGACAGGTACAAATACGTAAATAGGCTAGAAGCTGCTCGGAATTGTTAGACAAGGAATTTGCAACTCCTTTGCATAAGCCATTAGCCTGATAAACTCCTTTTGTTTTAATGATCTGCCTGTGGATTATTACAAAGTTGTCTATACTAAATACTTTTATTTATTTTAGACATTTGTGTTTGTAATAATATTTTATATTCCAAGACTTCCGCTGTGCTATTCCGTGTATGTTTGACTATGACGATACCAATCTTACGTCACGATACTCCCCACCCGGCCCATAGGACTAAGCTGTAAATATCGGGGTGTGACAGGTTGGTATCAGAGCCAACGTTTGAATGAATTAAACACTAGCCTTTAGTGTTTAATCTCAAATGACACAGTAGCATATCCCTTAGACTTTCTGAGTCTAGACTTCACATAGAAATGCTCCCATCCCTATTAAGTAAACATTGTTTTCGATTTTATGTGTTTTGAATATGTTGTTAGGCAAAGTAGCCGTTGATGGAGATTTTTCCCGACTGAAGCCAAGAAATGCCAAGCTTCATACCACGGCTGGGATAAGCGTGCAACCAGTTGGAGGAAAGACCTTTGTGGACCTATTCCCAAAATCAAACCTATTTAAACCCTTAACCAGACTTCGGAGTCCATACCAAAAGGTCTCTGAGGCTCCCATATTGAAGATGATACATGTGGATGCTATTAATCCCTAATTCCTGTCTCTGAGTTTTGGAATTCCAGACTTAGACTATACTAGTCAAAACCCAATCCGTGATCCATGTTATTTCTTTAACCATTGAATCCTTTGATTCTATTTCTACAACGGATTCTGATTTGAAATGTTTACTCTATTCACTAAGATCTTCAGAGTCGCTACTGCGTACGATATAATAAAGAAGAAGAAATAATCGAAATGAAGCAAAGAAGGCATTAGAGAATCGATCTTTCATTTTATTTCGTTTTTCTCTAAATCCCTGTATGGGCATTTAATTATTATCGTCCCTTCGTGGACATTATATTACAATATAGTCCCTTCGTGGACACTGTACTTCAACATAGTCCCCTTTGAGGACATTATGTTTCAAAATAGTCTCTTCATGAGCAATATATTACAATATAGTCCCTTCATGGACGTTATATTTCCATATAGTTCTTTCGTGGACATCATATTTCAGAATAGTCCTTTCTGGACTTTATACTCCATTATAGTCCTTACATGGACATATTATTTTATTAAAATCTTTTGTAGACATGTCATTTCATCAAAGTCCCCTGGCGAATATAATAATTTATCCTAGTCCTTTCAAGGACATATCGTTTTACTGTAGTCCCGATGTTGACGTGTCTTATAGTCCCTAAACGGACTTATATTTTTCCCTTTCGTCCCCGCTTGGACAGGTGTTGCTTCAAAGTCCCTATAAGGACCTATCTCTTCTATATAGTCCCAGTAAGGACATTTGTTTATTATAATCCTTATATGAACAAACCTTTCGATTTGAGTCCCTGTGAGGACATCTGTTCAGCAAAGGCCTTTTTGTGCGCACGTTGTATCAATATAGTCCTTTTATGGACATGTTATTTTATTAAAATCCCTTTGGGGATATACTATTTCGAAATAGTCTCTTGTGGACATGAAATTTCACTATAGTCCCTTAACGGACATGACATTTCATTATAGACCCTTCGCGAGTAAACTGTTTCAATATAGTCCCCACACGGACTTATAATATTTTAATAGTCCCCAGACAGACTTATAATTTTTCTTTTGGTCCTCTGTGAACAAATAAGATACTAAAAGTCCTGATTAAGGCACTGTTGTAAATTTCCTAATGATGTATGGAAAGCTTTAAACATTTATATAAGTATTCATTTCGTCCTTTATTAAACAATAGTATCAATTTTATTCGAACTTATCGATCTGCTAAATAATTTCAAAAGATCTTCTTAATGAGATAACCTAGCCAATATGTCATTAGAGACATACTATGATGGTAAAACCCTCTTAAGACAATTAATCCTTGTTAACATCTAAGAACATGTTAACACTCCTGGCAGTGTGACTTGAGAAACCACACCAGCCGTCAAGGTATTTGGACTATGTCCAAGCCTTAAAGCCTATATGATCAAAGTAGATCATGGTAAGTATCGTTGGTGTGAAGATCACATTATAAACATCCATTAGTGATGAAGTGCCCACGGGCTATAACATATTGTCTATTTGAGATATTGACATTGTGATCTTTATGATCCCCTGTCCAAGGTAGTGAGCTATGCTCAAGCCTAATAGTCTATGTATGATTAATGCGATCATGACTAATATTATCTGATACGATGATCATATTATTTAACATCCCTTAGTGATGTTTCGCCTACGGGCTATATACTATATTTTCCATTAGTGACATTGACAAGTGTGATCGTTAAGGTTCACCGTCAAAGGTTATGGGCAATGCCCAAGCCTTATAGTCTATAAGATCGATAAGATCATGGCTAATATCCTCAATTGCGATGATTTTATATATATATATATATATATATATATATATATATATATATATATATATATATATATAAACATCCATTGGTGATGTCCATTGAATTGCCTATGTGGCAAAATAAATCGTCTATCAAAGCAATGACAGATGTAGTCTATGACTCCCTGCCTAAAGGTAAAGAACTATGTTCAAGCCTTAAAGCCCCTGAGCTAAGAAGATTGCGGTTTATAAACTAATGTCCATTGCGACAAGACTTTTATGCCACATAATTATTTATGTCCTTCATGACTAGGCTTTATAACATATCGTTTTACGTCCCTGTGACGGGCCTCTGTGCCATATATATATATATATTAAAGTCCTTTAAGGCTAGCCTTCGAGCTACTCATAATCGTCTATATGACAAAGACAGTTGTGACATTGTGATCCCCTATCAAAAAGGTAATGGACTCGGTCCAACCCTTAAATGCCATTAATGGTCCTTTTTGTGACCTAGGCCAAATATAATTGATATAATTTCAAGTAACATACTATAAGGAAGTTAAAACCTAATAGCCGATATGGTTTAATGATACCATAGCTTGATAATCATCAAATACGATGATTCACTATTATTTTGTAACTAAGCAATTGTTATTATTTGTGTTTAGTACCAAAGCTTCAAAATGGTGGATTCTGATGAAGCATACAGCAGTACTGCAAATAGAAACAATGATGCAAATGTAAATGTTAATGGCGCTGATCTTCAGGCCATGATTGACGCAGCAGTTAATAAAGTTGTTGGTAAATTTCTTGAGAACAATAAGGAATCAAGTGCTACTCGCTCAAAGTCCCATACAAAACCAAATACATCAGCTCGCAAGGAGAGCTCCGTTCACTCTTCAAATGCAAAGAGCGAACCTCAGAAGTTAGTGCTCCATGATAAGCCCCGCTCAACTAAAGACGGGTGCACATACAAATACTTCGCCTCATGCAAACCCAAGGATTTCAATGGGGAAAAAGGAGCGATTGATGTCATGAAATGGCTTGATGAAATGGAAACTGTTGTGGACATCAGCATTTGTGTTGATAAGGATGTAGTGAAATTCGTTTCACAATTTTTCAAAGGTGAGGCCCTCGCATGGTGGAAGGCCATGGTACAGTCTACGGGGAAAATTTCAATATACAATATGGGGTGGTCCAAGTTTGTGGATCTTATCAGAGAAAACTATTGTCCACAACACGAATTGGAAAAAGTGGAGACAGATTTTCTGACTCTCATAATGAAACACCTAGATTGTTAACAATATGTTACCGACTTCAACTCCCTGTCTAGATTGGTACCCTATTTAATATAATAACCCTCCTAAATAGTTTTCGACACCCCTAATATATTTTAAATGTCCCTATATGTGCTAAAATACACCCCATATGCGAAAACCGAGCCCTAAATACATTATATATTTAAAAATTAAATAAAAACAAGAATTTAGTGTCGCTCGTGGGCCGTGAAGACCCGTTAGGGATCTTACGCGGGGCGCGACAGCCCGCCTACGAGGCCTCACCCAGATCTGACACGTGGCACAATCGTGTCGAGGCTACATGTGATGACCAGTCATAGCTAGGCCCTACAAGCCTAGGTCGCGGGCCGCGTAAGCCTCCGCTTAAGCTTACGCGGGGCGCGAGGGACTCGAATTTAGCTCCTATAAATTGGGAGCTCAGGCCTTCAGTCCCAACTCACTCACAATCAATTCTCTCTCTCGAAATTCTATAGTGTAGGCATAATTCTTGGGTATAATACCCCCCTAAATAACGAAGTTCTGCCTTGTTGTAAGTATCATAACCCCGGTTACGTATTAGATACGATGCCCGATTAATCCAGGGTTCGGTAACGGCTGTCGAGGTTCTGCCCGACGTAGTCGTTGGAATGCCGTCTCGGGGATGGTATTACTAATGTAAATATTGGGTTATTATACTAACGCGTGTGCATTTTTATATTTAATAGATAATCACCAGGAAATCCTTAAAGGAAACCCTAAGACAGCAATGTGAATAATCTCCTTTTTGCAAATTGTTTTTACAAAACCTCACACAGTTAATAATATATTAAACAGTTATTGAGTATTTGTATTCTACAATTATCGTCAGTATGTTGAGATTTTGTATACAAAATTTGTTACTACCTTACGAGGAGTAACATGACCACAAGTCGGGTTGACAGTATCGTGGGTGGTAATTAAGTAGATGCAAACAAATGTAATTGCGCGACCGCCCTCAATACTGTACAATGGTTTTACTTAACTTGATTAAACTGAGATTCACTCACCAGTATTTCCCACTGACAAATTGTTTTTAAACGCGTTTCAGGTAACAAAATGTGAAAGCCAAAATAGAAGCCAGCTGGACAGCACTAAAGGCTTGGAAAAGTGGCTATTAAGTTATCTAAAATAAAGAGATGTTTTATTAAATAAAATATGATTTATTCCTATGAAAATGTGTGTACTTAAAACTTGGGATTATTCCCACGTGTTTAATAATATGAAAGTGTGGTATTTTACTCTGATAAAATATTTCCTAACTACGGTCCTGATGTAATTTCCGCTGCCAAAATGATAAAAACGGATACCACCGAAACTGGCCACGGCCGCCCGTTCCCCGGTTTGTTACGGGATGGGGGTTATGACAGAAGGTGGTATCAGAGCTAAGCCACTGATTCAGCCACAGAAGTGTTCTGCTGATACCAAAATATTATTCAAAGTGTTAGGAAATAAATTACGGAACTACGTGCATATTTGTATTTTATCATTTTGTGTTATTTGACTATTTGTTAGTTTATAGTATGAGCGACCAAGGACCTTCCGACGCGTATCGTCAGTTGTCCAGCTCACCTTGGAGCGAAGGCACCTCTTCACAGCCTGCCCACTCAGGGTATTCAGCTAACAAATAAGAAGGGATATTCATGTTTAAGGCTCAGTCTGAAGAGCCATTCCCTCCTAAAAATAGAGGATGGTTCAGTAGAGGAGCGCATAAACATAGGAAAAGAATGAAAAAGTTACAGCAGCAATGTGTTTTAGCAGCCGCTAAGAGAGAGAGACAGATGCACATGCCCAGGATATGTTAAATAGGAGTCTAGCAAACTTCCATATTTTAGCAACTACAGCAGCAGATCCTAACCTGGAGCAACTTATAGCACCCCAACCATTACCCTTGTTTCCCACCCAACCAATGGAGATCGAAGCCAATCCAGAAAACCAAATCCAAATGCATGATTTTAACCCAGAACAGATACCTAGAGTGCCAACACCCAATCCCTTAGACCCAAACTACGACCCGTGGTTAGACGACCATAGGGATTACCAGCAACGATACCCAATACCAGAAGATGAACCCATGCCGAATCTAGCAGCAAACCCAGGTTTGGACCCTCTAGACCCCTTCTATGATAGCGATCAATACATTAGAGAAATTCTAGAGAATCCACACCCATACCAGGGACCCATGCCCCAGTTCCCAAACCCAGTCCCAGCACCTGCACCCCCAATGAGTGCAGAAAATGTGCAAGAGCTCCGAACTTTCGGTGAGGAGATTTTAGAATGTAGCAAGAGAATGAGATAGGTTGGAGAGCGACTCGTCTGGAAGTATGACGAGCGCAATATGGAGTTCTGGATGAATCCATATCCGTAATGATGGTGGTAGTAGTAGTAGTAATAATAATAATAATATATAATATATGTGTATGATTGAAAAAAAAATCTAGATGATAGTTATGGATGCATAGTAGTATTGTAATTTTAATTTCCAGTATCAGTTTGTATTAGATGCATACTATATATAAGAAAGAGTAAGTCGCAATGTTTGACGTTTTTGATCAATATGTGTGTTATGTGATTGGTTGCATTAAATATTATTTTGTAATATTAATAATTAGCAAATGTTTAAAACTCAGATGGACAACGTAGTGAATCAGGAAAACCAGAACAATGAAAACCAGAATAACAACGATAATCCGAACAACAATAACAATGGAAATCAAGTGGATAATAGTGCCATCCAACACATAGTGGCACAAGGGATTATAGATGAAAAGCCATTTATTATTCAAACGGTTAAGGAAGCTGATAATAAAAGTAATAATGGCAGTAAGCGACCCACTGAACCTGATCACAGCGTAAACAATGGACCAACACTTCAAGTGCCCATCCCCAAAAGAAGAAGAACCATGTCTTATGGTTGTTCTTACAAGGAATGCTGGTCCTGCAAACCAATAGAAGTCTCGGGCAATGAAGGACCCATTCCAACTCTATGTTGGATAGAAAAGACTGAGGCAGTCTTTAAAATAAGCAAGTGTGCGGAAGAGGATAAGATAATGTTTGCTTCCAATCTGTTTAAGAACTTAGCGTTAGAATGGTTGAACACTATCCTCCAGTCTAGGGGAAGTGATAGGGTTTACAATATGGAGTAGGAAGAATTTAAAAATATGGTAGAAAGGAAATTCTACCCTCCCAATGAAAAGGAACAAATAGCAAATAAGTTCCTAAACCTTAGAATGACTGGAGTGGATAGTAAGGGTTATACTACTACATTCTTTGAATATGCTAGAATAGTGCCAACCCTAGCATCACCAGAACCAGTATTAATCTCCCCTTACATCTGGGGATTAATCGGGGAGATTAGGCATGTAGTCAAGGCAGCTAGACCCCAAACCATAGAAGAAACTGTAGAACTAACAAACACCTTGACAGATGAGTTAGTGCGTACACGAGAGGAGGGCCAAAGAAGGAACCTAGCTCAAAAGCTTACCCAGGAATTCCGCTACGGTAATTCCAACCATGGGAAAAATGTAGGTTCTACCTCTACACCCTACTGCAAGGCTTGCAAGAAGAAGCATTCAGGAAAATGCCCCACCTACTGCAATTTCTGCAAGATACCAGGGCACAAGGAAGAAGATTACAGGAGAAACCTAATAATGGGATGTGCTTCAACTGTGGAGAAAAAGGTCACATCAAGCCGAACTGTCCGAAGCTAGCTCCAGCTATGAACAACAAGACTACTAAAAATGCTAGAGCATTTGTGTTGACCGCGGAGGAAGAAAAGATGATTCCGGACGTTATTGCCGGTACGTTTTTAGTTAATGATGTTTTTGCTAAAGTATTATTTGACTCTGGTGCGAACCAAAGTTTTATTAATACTTCATTTTGCAAACTTCTCAATCAACCATTAACTAAACTCCCACAACAATGTCTAGTAGAGACAGCCAATGGAGAAACTATTAAGATTTCTGAAATCTTGCAGGGAGCAAGAATAGAAATTTTAAATCAAAAGTTTATGGCAAACCTTTACCCAATGAATCTGGCACGATTTGATTTTGTATTAGGAATGGATTGGTTAATAGCCAATAAAGCCAGTATTTTATGTGATCAAAAGTTAATCCAAGTAAATTCACCAAAGGGTGAAAAGATCACAATTAAAGGAGACAAACCATCTAGATCCACAAAATTCATCTCTGTGATGAAAACAACGAGTTATATAAGAAAGGGGTCATTAGTTTATTTGATTTCCATAATCACTAACACTAAAGGAAAGGAACTAAGGGATATTCCAGTAGTATCCCAATTTCCAGTTGTGTTTCCAGAAGAATTACCAGGATTACCGCCGGACAGGGAAGTTGAATTCAGAATCCATCTGCTACCAGGAACAGCACCTATTGCCAAAGCACCCTACCGCTTGGCACCCGCAGAAATGCAAGAATTAAAGAAATAATTGAACGAATTGTTGGAGAAAGGATTCATAAAGCCAAGTTCATCACCATGGGGAGCACCGATACTGTTCGTCAAAAAGAAAGACAGATCAATGCGTATGTGCATTGACTATCGTGAATTGAACAAAGTCACGATCAAGAATTGGTATCCATTACCAGGAATCGATGATTTATTCGATCAATTACAAGGAGCTCGATTTTTCTCTAAAATCGATTTACGATTAGGATATCATCAAGTAAAGGTACAGGCATAGGACATTCCTAAGACCTGTCACACCCCGACCACGTAAAACAACAAAACGTGGCGGAAACGTCGGGGAGTGTCGTAACAGAATCATTGTTTCACAACCATGGAATAAAATTTTTTTTGTTTTATTGAATAAATGAACTTATTGTTTAATACAATCAAATAAGTACAACTATTATCTTTCAAGTTTTAAAGTTGCTAAGGCAAGAGTCCATCCTATGTGTAGCATATATCATCAATCATCACAAAGCAGCACCTGAAACATGTGTAAAAATAGGTACGTCAGCATAAAAATGCCTGTGAGATACATAGGTTTTATTGTATTTAGGATTCATGACTTATGAGTTTAAAGAAAAAGTTTTTAATAAAAGTAGTCATGATCCTTGTAAAAGGTTTTCTATTATAAATCATTTATAAGAAATCAGATGATATAAAATAATAATAAAGAGGAAATTAAATAAGTAAATAGGATAAGTTTGTATAAAATGTATTGTTTGAAAAACAATATTTTGATAAAAAGATTCATAGTATATATAAAAATATACTTTGGTTTTAAGAAAAATCGAATAAGTAATATATTAAAATATATTTCAGTTCAAAAACCGTTAACCCAAGTGTACTAAATAACGCCACGGTACGTAACGCGATGAAAACACTTATATATAAGAAGTAACAGCGGCATATCTACCAGGTTTTCATCACATTACACCCGTCCCGTTATCTAAACACTAACCAAAAACCAATCATTAAGTAAATAGTATACTAACCATACTTTAGTTGGTAAAATAAATAAGTTTTCAGTAGTATATCAAAAGTATACTTTGGATTTATAAATAACATATTAAACTATGCTTTGGTTATGAAAATAACATATTAAACTATGCTTTTGATTTTGAGAATAACATATCAAACTATGTTTTAATGATTAACAAAATATATGTTGGTTTTTATATAATATCCCATATGAGAGCATATCAAACTATACTTTTGGGAGTATAACTCAATATACAAAAATAATGTGATTTACGAATTCATTCAGACCTAGTGCATCAAAATACACCTTTGAGACTATAGAAATACCACAAAGGCAATCCCTATTTGGATGGAGCAACAAATTGGTTTCAGACATTCCATGACAACAGGAATGGGGTGTCAAATCCTATAGCGCTATATCATACTACCAACCGGTCTGGTGAACAAAATAAGTACTATTCCAAACATTAATTTTATAATCTTTAAGAAAAACTAGAGTTTAAACCATAAATAATCATTCAGTTTGTATAAAGATAGGTACTAGTATATATAATCAATTATACTTTTGAAAACAAGAACATAACAAATAGGTACACATGTTTCACCCCAAAACAGTTGAAAACGGTAAAAGAGGGGACTATGTACTCACTTGAGAGTGCTTAGGAGTCTTGAACAACTACCAAGCAAGCTAGAGGGAGCACGAAATCAAACGGCACCTAATATAGATAACTACGTAAATAAACCGGACCTAAATCGGGAGATCGGATAGTATGAGGTCTCATAAACCAAATGAGTGTGGGAACTCATATGATATGGTTTAACAAGGCCTACGTACTAAAAGGAAACCTAACCTAAGTGCTAACGACCCATCACGACCCGTTTAGGTAGCTTACGCTACTTTAACGCGTCGTTTGCGTAAAACGCGTTCGGACCGCCTAACTAGTCCTATGACAAGTATTATATGCCTAAACATGTTTAATTATGTTACATAATCAGTTATGTGACAAAAATTTAGGTTACATATGCTTAATGACCAATTATGTATGAAAAGGGCATTTTGGTAATTTACCTAAGGCATATAAACTGCTTATCATACAACTACTTAAACTAGGTGACCATAAGGTATAACCTCAGAAGGTTATTCCCTATGCAACTATGGTCACTAAACATGTTTGGTCGGATCCTAATGATCGACCAAGCGGGCCGTGTTCGAAAGTCTAAGCGGGTGTTTAGTCCGCTTGACTTACGACTCTACACAAGCACTAAACTAAAAGTGACGAGCTAAACATGTCGAAACATGTTTAACAAGGTTAGAAAACAGGTTTGGTATCAAAACAAACGGTTTTGATACCTAAAGGTAGCTTGGTTACAAAATACGCGAGAATACGTATTCTGGCCGAAGCTACGACTCGTCACTGAGCCTAGATAACATGGTAATCAGTAGGTATAGTCACTCGGGACTATAACCATCGTGATTACGCTCACGTTATGAAGTTCAAATGAACTTCGTATTGACCATAAACTGGTCAATGCAGAAAGTCAAACGCAGTTTGACTTTTAAGCGAAAAACAAAAGAAAAGAACGAAAGAATACTTACAGAAGGTCCCCGCAAGCTTTGATTTCCCAAGTATTCTCAGATATGAAGTGGTTTAGCACTCCAACTTAGAGAAATCTCAGGAAATCAAGTGGGTTTGCAAGGAAGAGGTGGAGGGTATTTATAGGAAATCTAGAACCGTTAGGATCGTTTATCGGGAAACGAGCTTCGATCTAGACCCTCCACTTGGGCCCATTGTTTTCTAATACCATTAGAGCCCCTAGAATGAGCCCATAGCTTTCAAAATACCATTTGCAAGAGAGTAAAACAGGTTGCACAGCTGTAAACAGGCTGGAAACACATTTCTGCTGAACTGGGCCTCTCACGCAGGCCGCGTAAGAGTTAAGGTAGTCTTACGCGGGCCGCCTGGCCAACTATTACAGAATTGCAGTTTTGGTCCCTGAACTTCAGAAACATGCGTTTTGATGCATTTTTGGCAATTTTAAGCCCCGTTAACCTCATTTCAAGGCTCTAAAATGATGTTAAAGTATAGGGGACATGAAACATGCTCAAAAATATGCCGGATGTCGGTTCGTTCAGTCGTATGATCGCGATGTTCGCTTAATTAAGACGGAATGCGCATAAGCGCGAAAAACGATCCAAATTATGCGACGAATGAAATTTTATCATGCCAAACACTAAAATAAAATATTTTAATGCTTACATATATTTTTGGATGCCCGGATGTATACAGAATGTAAGATATGCGCGAAAATGCAAACTTATGCAAATTTTTGACGCTTTTAGTCCCTATTGATCAAGAAAGTTTATTTCTGCGCACCAAACACCTCAAAGCCTATTTCTAAGATATGTAAGGGATATTTAGGGCATATTTAACTTATGATCAAGTTCCGGAATGTTCGTTACTATACGAATCGGTATAGTTTCGCAGTTTGACACAATTAGTCCCTGCGATCGAACAAACTTGATTTCAACACACCAAACCATCCAAAACTTATTTCTAAGTTATGTGAAGGTTATTTAAGGTATGTTAAGCCTATTTCACTATTCCGGAGTGTTTGTTGCATTAAACTGGTTATATTTACGCATCAATGCGCTTATAACCTTCCAGAAAGCAATTTAAAGCTTGAAATCGAACAAGAAATGATATGTGCAAACGATACACATATTTATACAAATCCCAAGTATGAACTACAAGATTTCATTGGTTTAGTATTTGTTTGATGGTTGAAGTGACACAGGTGTCACAGTCTCCCCTACTTTCGAAAATTTCGTCCCGAAATTTAATTTTAGAGGAAACTTGAGAAGACAGCTGTGACGGTTTCGCTTTCAAATAAATCCATTGAACCCTAAGTAAAACTCTGGGCCATGTTAGGATTTTAGCGAAATTGTCAACTATCAAAGTGAAGTCCTTGTAGTAACAAAACATGGAGTTTCGAACTACGGACGAAAGAACGTTTCTTATGAAGACTTATCATAGGAAACTTGTGTGTGCTTGAAATCAGAATTGGGGAGTGTAAGATAAAATGACATCGGTCAAGGTTCAAGACTTCTCCCGTATCATTACTCTTGTCACTATAGGTCTTAACATATGACAAAACTTCTTGTGGTTTCTGTGCACTGAATTCCATAATTATGTAGGCCTCCATAATTACATAATTCATTGCACAGTCTGCACAGTTCATTTCATAATGCGTAGGGGAAAAAATCAACTGAATAAACATGAAGCGATTTGACTAGACCACCAAAGGATCTTTTTAACTAGAACAATTAACGATCTTTTAAACTAGATCAACACATGATCTCCTTAACTAGACCGTCGAGTGTAAGATAAAATGACATCGGTCAAGGTTCAAGACTTCTCCCGTATCATTACTCTTGTCACTATAGGTCTTAACATATGACAAAACTTCTTGTGGTTTCTGTGCACTGAATTCCATAATTATGTAGGCCTCCATAATTACATAATTCATTGCACAGTCTGCACAGTTCATTTCATAATGCGTAGGGGAAAAAATCAACTGAATAAACATGAAGCGATTTGACTAGACCACCAAAGGATCTTTTTAACTAGAACAATTAACGATCTTTTAAACTAGATCAACACATGATCTCCTTAACTAGACCGTCGTACGATCTCCTTAAATAGACCACTTAAGGGATCTTTCTAGTTATATCATCACATGATATTCCTAACCAGATTTTCAAATCAATCTGTTTAACTAGACCAGTCAAGGGGTCCAATTATAGAATAGTACTTTAAAACCCAAGGGATTTTACTACAACGTAGAAGTCCATTAAGGATTTAAGATAGTACCTTTAGATATCCTACTATGAATCCCTCATATGAGATATGGAAGATTCTATGAGGATTTGGATGGATCACATAAAAACACAAAACATATAAGAAAACACATAAACACATAATCACATATTTAGTTAACTTGATCTTTAATTTGTTATCTTTGGGCACGGATAATTAAAGCATCCCTGGAATCCAATCCATGGATTTCATTTGGTACTTTAATCATTAAGAATCTATCTATGGAGATAGAAGGATCTTCAACAGGAGTTTGGCTTTGTTTCTTAAAAGAAACGAGCGTCTAAGGTTCTTAGGGAGATCACAAGTGATCATAATAATGACAGAACCACACGAGTAGTTTGTCTTTGTGTTGACATCATAAGGTTGCATCAAACATTCATACGATCGCATCAGTTTTGCAGAAATAAAAACAACAAATCTTTATTTATGTAACAACCGAATTGTCTTAAAATGTCAAAAGATAACAACCAAAGGAAATAACAAAACACTAATTGTTCACTGTTGCATCATTGTTCACGTTTGCCTCATTGATGTTAAACGTCCGTCCACGTGCTGGAGGTATGTTAACAAGTCTTGGGCAATTGTTTCTGTAGTGAGTAAGGTCACCACAGTTATAACATGACCCCGGTGGGAACCGTGCTTGAACAGCAGCAGGGTTTGCAACAGCTTGATTTGCATAACGGCAAACATTGATCAAATGTCCCAACCGCCCACAGTGGGTACATTTGTGACACTGCTCCTGCTCCAGATGATGACGGTTGCACTTGTTGCACAAAGGTGCGATACCAACATAGTTTTTTCTTTTGCGAGGTTGTGCTGGCTGGTTTGGTGCAACCTGCTTCTCTTGAGCAGTGATGGCATAGTTTTGAGAAGCCTTACGCTTCTTCTTCTTGGATCCTTCAACCTGCTTTTCCTTTGGCTCAGCTGGAGCAGTCTTGTCGGATGGTCTTGGGTCGCCTTTTCGAAAAAGCTTTTTCTTCCTGATGTGGGATTCAGTTAAGGTAGCAGACAATTCAATGGCTTGTCTGACAGTAGTAGGGTTGCTGCCAGTAACAATATCCTGAACTAGGTCAGGAAGACCATCAATATATTTCCCAATCGCCTTATCCACAGGTGTAACCATAGCAGGACATAGCAGGCTCAATTCCTCATAGCGGTCAGTATAGGCGTGATGCTCACCGCTGTCTTGCTTCAGGTCATCAAATCCCCTTTCTAAAGCCCTCAATTCATGACGAGGACAAAACTCCCTCATCATAAGAGCCCTAAGCTCAGCCCAAGTTTGTGCTAATGCGACCTCAGCACCACGATCCCTCATAATTCCGTTCCACCATGTGAGAGCCCTCTTCTAAAATATACTGGATGCAAACTCGACTTTCCGATTGTCTGGAGATTGAACATGACGAAATGTACTTTCAATGCTTTCGAACCACTGTAGGAGCCCAGTTGCCCCTTCAGAACCACTAAACTTGAGTGGGTTAGCTGAATTGAAGCTTTTGAAATTGCATGGAGCATTCTGGTTGTTATTGGCTTGGTTCACTTGAGCTATAATGTTTGGGAGTGTGGCAGCCATGTGATGTGCCAGAATATCTGCCATTTCGGCATTTGAGAGCGGATTTTCGCGCCGAGGAGGCATTCTAAAAGGGGAAACAGGAAGGAAAACAAGTGAGAGGATTAGACGAAAAGAATGAGATGAAACAAATCTGATGAAAGCAAAGATGGTGGTCATTTGTTTGTTACTACAAAGCAACAAACGACCCACGGTGATTAATCAAAGTAAATAGGTCAAAAATAATGTATCGTGAAGACATGCTCGCCTATAAGTGGACACTCACCCCAAGAGTTCCCAGGTAAGAGTGACTGGTCCGATACTGCGGATTTGTACGAACACTCTAGCCTTAGACAGAAAACTCAGGGTACAGGCATCCACCCTTCCAGTTTGCACGTGTTCACATTATTTAGACCAAACTTTGAGGGGATTCTAAAAACTTAAAGGGTTCAAAACCATATAATAAATCATCCTAGAACAGATGATCAGTTTTCAAAGTGGGATAGAAATTTGTGTTCTTATTGTGGTTGTCACCTAAGAATAAGTGACGGTATTGTTTTAAAACTAAACACAAGATAACTTGTGTTAGGGTCCTAGGAAGGTTATAGTCTAGGTCAAAGAATTACTAATAACCTAATTCCCTATAACCATTGGCTCTGATACCAACTTTTCTGTCACACCCCGACCACGTAAAACAACAAAACGTGGCGGAAACGTCGGGGAGTGTCGTAACAGAATCATTGTTTCACAACCATGGAATAAAAAAAAATTGTTTTATTGAATAAATGAACTTATTGTTTAATACAATCAAATAAGTACAACTATTATCTTTCAAGTTTTAAAGTTGCTAAGGCACGAGTCCATCCTATGTGTAGCATATATCATCAATCATCACAAAGCAGCACCTGAAACATGTGTAAAAATAGGTACGTCAGCATAAAAATGCCTGTGAGATACATAGGTTTTATTGTATTTAGGATTCATGACTTATGAGTTTAAAGAAAAAGTTTTTAATAAAAGTAGTCATGATCCTTGTAAAAGGTTTCCTATTATAAATCATTTATAAGAAATCAGATGATATAAAATAATAATACATAGGAAAGTAAATAAGTAAATAGGATAATTTTGTATAAAAATGTATTGTTTGAAAAACAATATTTTGATAAAAAGATTCATAGTATATATAAAAATATACTTTGGTTTTAAGAAAAATCGAATAAGTAATATATTAAAATATATTTCAGTTCAAAAACCGTTAACCCAAGTGTACTAAATAACGCCACGGTATGTAATGCGATGAAAACACTTATATATAAGAAGTACCAGCGGCGTATCTACCATGTTTTCATCACATTACACCCGTCCCGTTATCTAAACACTAACCAAAAACCAGTCATTAAGTAAATAGTATATTAACCATACTTTAGTTGGTAAAATAAATAAGTTTTCAGTAGTATATCAAAAGTATACTTTGGATTTATAAATAACATATTAAACTATGCTTTGGTTATGAAAATAACATATTAAACTATGCTTTTGATTTTGAGAATAACATATCAAACTATGTTTTAATGATTAACAAAATATATGTTGGTTTTTGTACAATATCCCATATGAGAGCATATCAAACTATACTTTTGGGAGTATAACTCAATATACAAAAATAATGTGATTTATGAATTCATTCAGACCTAGTGCATCAAAATACACCTTTGAGACTATAGAAATACCACAAAGGCAATCCCTATTTGGATGGAGCAACAAATTGGTTTCAGACATTCCATGACAACAGGAATGGGGTGTCAAATCCTATAGCGCTATATCATACTACCAACCGGTCTGGTGAACAAAATAAGTACTATTCCAAACATTAATATTATAATCTTTAAGAAAAACTAGAGTTTAAACCATAAATAATCATTCAGTTTGTATAAAGATAAGTACTAGTATGTATAATCAATTATACTTTTGAAAACAAGAACATAACAAATAGGTAGACATGTTTCACCCCAAAACAGTTGAAAACGGTAAAAGAGGGGACTATGTACTCACTTGAGAGTGCTTAGGAGTCTTGAACAACTACCAAGCAAGCTAGAGGGAGCACGAAATCAAACGGCACCTAATATAGATAACTACGTAAATAAACCGGACCTAAATCGGGAGATCGGATAGTATGAGGTCTCGTAAACCAAATGAGTGTGGGAACTCATATGATATGGTTTAACAAGGCCTACGTACTAAAAGGAAACCTAACCTAAGTGCTTACGACCCATCACGACCCGTTTAGGTAGCTTACGCTACTTTAACGCGTCGTTTGCGTAAAACGCGTTCGGACCGCCTAACTAGTCCTATGACAAGTATTATATGCCTAAACATGTTAAATTATGTTACATAATCAGTTATGTGACAAAAATTTAGGTTACATATGCTTAATTACCAATTATGTATGAAAAGGGCATTTTGGTAATTTACCTAAGGCATATAAACTGCTTATCATACAACTACTTAAACTAGGTGACCATAAGGTATAACCTCAGAAGGTTATTCCCTATGCAACTATGGTCACTAAACAAGTTTGGTCGG
This sequence comes from Helianthus annuus, assembly GCF_002127325.2. Taxonomy (NCBI): domain Eukaryota; kingdom Viridiplantae; phylum Streptophyta; class Magnoliopsida; order Asterales; family Asteraceae; genus Helianthus; species Helianthus annuus. The sequence goes on along the minus strand of NC_035441.2, from coordinate 158,567,282 downwards.
ATCCTAATGATCGACCAAACGGGTCTTGTTCGAAAGTCTAAGCGGGTGTTTAGTCCGCTTGACTTACGACTCTACACAAGCACTAAACTAAAAGTGACGAGCTAAACAAGTCGAAACATGTTTAACAAGGTTAGAAAACAGGTTTGGTATCAAAACAAACGATTTTGATACCTAAAGGTAGCTTGGTTACAAAATACGCGAGAATACGTATTCTGGCCGAAGCTACGACTCGTCACTAAGCCTAGATAACATGGTAATCAGTAGGTATAGTCACTCGGGACTATAACCATCGTGATTACGCTCACGTTATGAAGTTCAAATGGACTTCGTATTGACCATAAACTGGTCAATGCAGAAAGTCAAACGCAGTTTGACTTTTAAGCGAAAAACGAAAGAAAAGAACGAAAGAATACTTACAGAAGGTCCCCGCAAGCTTTGATTTCCCAAGTATTCTCAGGTATGAAGTGGTTTAGCACTCCAACTTAGAGAAATCTCAGGAAATCAAGTGGGTTTGCAAGGAAGAGGTGGGGGTATTTATCGGAAATCTAGAACCGTTAGGATCGTTTATCAGGAAACGAGCTTCGATCTAGACCCTCCACTTGGGCCCATTGTTTTCTAATACCATTAGAGCCCCTAGAATGAGCTCATAGCTTTCAAAATACCATTTACAAGAGAGTAAAACAGGTTGCACAGCTGTAAACAGGCTGGAAACACATTTCTGCTGAACTGGGCCTCTCACGCGGGCCGCGTAAGAGTTAAGGTAGTCTTACACGGGCCGCCTGGCCAACTATTACAGAATTGCAGTTTTGGTCCCTGAACTTCAGAAACATGCGTTTTGATGCATTTTTGGAAATTTTAAGCCCCGTTAACCTCATTTCAAGGCTCTAAAATGATGTTAAAGTATAGGGGACATGAAACATGCTCAAAAATATGCCGGATGTCGGTTCGTTCGGTCGTATGATCGCGATGTTCGCTTAATTACGACGGAATGCGCATAAGCGCGAAAAACGATCCAAATTACGCGACGAATGAAATTTTATCATGCCAAACACTAAAATAAAATATTTTAATGCTTACATATATTTTTGGATGCCCGGATGTATTCAGAATGTAAGATATGCGCGAAAATGCAAACTTATGCAAATTTTTGACGCTTTTAGTCCCTATTGATCAAGAAAGTTTATTTCTGCGCACCAAACACCTCAAAGCCTATTTCTAAGCTATGTAAGGGATATTTAGGGCATATTTAACTTATGATCAAGTTCCGGAATGTTCTTTAGTATATGAATTGGTATAGTTTTGCAGTTTGACACAATTAGTCCCTGCGATCGAACAAACTTGATTTCAACACACCAAACCATCCAAAACTTATTTCTAAGTTATGTGAAGGTTATTTAAGGTATGTTAAGCCTATTTCACTATTCCGGAGTGTTTGTTGCATTAAACTGGTTATATATACGCATCAGTGCACTTATAACCTTCCAGAAAGCGATTTAAAGCTTGAAATCGAACAAGAAATGATATGTGCAAACGATACACATATTTATACAAATCCCAAGTATGAAATACAATATTTCATTGGTTTGGTATTTGTTTGATGGTTGAAGTGACACAGGTCTCACAAGACCGCTTTAAGAACAAGGTATGGCCATTATGAATTTACTGTCATGCCATTTGGTTTAACCAATGCCCGAGCTGCATTTATGGACATGATGAACCGAATATGTAAGCCATATTTGGATAAATTCATAATTGTTTTTATAGATGATATTCTCATTTACTCTAAGAGTAAGGAAGAACATGCAAAGCATGTGCACGCACTTCTAAGTTTATTGAGAAAGGAAAAGCTTTATGCAAAGTTTTCAAAGTGCGAGTTTTGGTTAGAACGGGTACAATTTCTTGGACATATAGTTATTAATGAAGGAATTCATGTGGATCCCACCAAGATCGAGGCGATTACCAAATGGAAAACCCCTGAGTCACCAACCGAGGTTAGAAGTTTCTTAGGATTGGTCGGTTATTATAGAAGATTTATTCAAGATTTTTCTAAGATAGCCATTCCTTTGACTAAGCTAACCTGTAAATCTGTTAAGTTTGAATGGGGACCAAAACAAGAAGAAGCCTTTAGAATTCTTAAGCAAAAACTAACCCATGCACCCATACTAGCGTTACCAGAAGGAACTGGAGACTTTGTAGTATATTGTGACGCTTCTAAGTTAGGTTATGGATGTGTGTTAATGCAACGTCAAAAGGTGATAGCCTATGCGTCTAGACAACTTAAGAATCATGAAGAGAATTATTCAACCCATGATTTGGAAGTAGGAGCCATAATTTTTACCCTTAAGATTTGGAGACATTACCTTTATGGTAGTAAGTTTACCATTTTCACCGATCATAAGAGTTTAAGGTATGTTTTCGGGCAAAAGGAGTTGAATATGAGACAAAGGCACTGGATGGAAATTCTTAGTGATTATGATTGTAATATCCAGTATCATGCAAGAAAGGCTAATGTAGTAGCTGATGCTTTAAGTCGAAAATATCATGAAAAGCCAAAAAGAGTGCGTTCTCTTAAATTAAATCTGCAGATAGATTTAAATGAACAGATTAGAAAAGCACAAGAATCAGTAATCAAGGATGATACTGAAAAGTTAAAAGGAATGATTAAGGAATTAGAACAAGGAATAGACGGAATTTGGAGATTCCATAAAAAGAGGATGTGGATACCTAAATTAGGAAACCTACGTCATCGTATATTAGAAGAAGCCCATAAGTCTAAATATACGATGCATCCTGGAAGTGATAAGATGTATCAGGACTTAAGAAAGAATTTTTGGTGGATAGGAATGAAAAAGGATATAGCATCTTATGTTTCCAAGTGTTTAACCTGTTCACAAGTCAAAGCTGAACATCAGAAACCCTCAAGATTGTTGCAACAGTTAGAAATGCCCGTTTGGAAATGGGAATTGATAACAATGGATTTTGTTACTAAGTTACCCAAAACCAGAAAAGGTATTGATACAATCTGGGTGATTGTAGATAGGCTAACTAAGTCAGCTCATTTTCTACCAATGAAGGAAACTTTCAGTATGAAAAAGTTAGCTAAGCTATATGTAAATGAAATAGTTTCATTACATGGAATTCCTTTTTCAATGGTTTCTGATAGAGATAATTGTTTTACCTCTCATTTTTGGGCAAGTTTCCAAAAAGCAATAGGAACCAAGTTGAATCTAAGTACAACTTATCATCCTCAGACAGACGGACAAAGCGAAAGGACAATTCAGACCATGGAGGATATGCTTAGGGCTTGTTTAATTGATTTTAGAGGTAATTGGACGATTACTTACCACTGATAGAATTTTCTTATAATGACAGTTATCACACAAATATCAATGTTGCACCATTCGAAGCACTTTATGGACGAAAGTGTAGAACCCCAGTCTGTTGGGCAGAAATTGGAGATAAGCAATTATCTGTACCAAAAATAGTACATGAAACGACAGACAAGATTGTTCAAGTCAAGGAACGACAAAAAGCAGCACGTGATCGACAAAAGAGTTATGCTGATAACAGACGCAAGTCGTTGGAATTTCAGGTAGGAGACAAAGTATTATTGAAAGTTTCTCCTTTGAAAGGAGTGGTAAGATTCATCAAAAGGGGAAAGCTAAGCCCCAGGTATGTTGGACCTTTTGAGATTATTAGAAAAATAGGACCGGTAGCCTATCAGCTACAATTGCCAGAAGAAATGGTAGGAATACATGATGTATTTCATGTATCTAATCTCAAGAAATGCTTAGCTGATGAATCACTGGTAGTACCTCTTAAAGATAGAGAGGTAAATGAACAACTTAAATTTGTAGAAAGGCCTCTACAAATCCAAGACAGAAAAATCAAGAACCTCAAGCACAAGAGATTAGTTCTGGTCAAAGTGAAATGGGACTCCAAAAGAGAACCAGAATACACATGGGAGCTTGAATCAGAAATGCAAAGGAAATATTCACACTTGTTCCAGTAGATCTCAAGGACGAGCTCTAAAACAAGCGGGAGGATATAACAACCCTCCAAAATAGTTTTCGACACCCCTAATATATTTTAAATGTCCCTATATGTCCTAAAATACAGCCCGTATGCGAAAACCGAGCCCTAAATACATTACATATATAAAAATTAAATAAAAACAAGAATTTAGTGTCGCTCGTGGGCCACGAAGACCCCTTAGGGATCTTACGCGGGGAGCGACAGCCCGCCTACGAGGCCTCACCCAGATCCGACGCGTGGCACAATCGTGTCGAGGCTACATGTGATGACCAGTCATAGGTAGGCCCTACAAGCCTAGTTTGCGGGCCGCGTAAGCCTCCGCTTAAGCTTACGCGGGGTGCGAGGGACTCGAATTCAGCTCCTATAAATTGGGAGCTCAGTCCCAACTCGCTCACAATCAATTCTCTCTCTCGAAATTCTATAGTGTAGGCATAATTCTCGGGTATAATACCCCCCTAAATACCGAAGTTCTACCCCGTTGTAAGTACCATAACCCCGGTTACGTATTAGATACGCTACCCGATTGATCCAGGGTTCCGTAACGGCTGTCGAGGTTCTGCCCGACGTAGTTGTTGGAATGCCGTCTCAGGGAGGGTATTACTAATGTAAATATTGGGTTATTATACTAACGCGTGTGCATTTTTGTATTCAATAGATAATCACCAGAAAATCCTTAAAGGAAACCCTAAGATAGCAATGTGAGTAATCTCCTTTTTGCAAATTGTTTTTACAAAACCTCACACAATTAATAATATATTAAACAGTTATTGAGTATTTGTATTCTAAAATTATCATCGGTATGTTGGGATTTTGTATACAAAATTTGTTACTACCTTATGAGGAGTAACATGACCACAAGTCGGGTTGACAGTCTCGTGGGTGGTAATTAAGTAGATGGAAACAAATGTAATTGCGCGACCGCCCTCAATACTGTACAATGGTTTTACTTAACTTGATTAAACTGAGATTCACTCACCAGTATTTCCCACTGACAAAATGTTTTTAAACGCGTTTCAGGTAACAAAATGTGAAAGCCAAAATAGAAGCCAGCTGGACAGCACTGAAGGCTTGGAAAAGTGGCTATTAAGTTACCTAAAATAAAGAGATGTTTTATTAAATAAAGTAGGATTTATTCCTATGAAAATTGTGTACTTAAAACTTGGGATTATTCCCACGTGTTTAATAGTATGAAAGTGTGGTATTTTACTCTGATAAAATATTTCCTAACTACTGTCCTGATGAAAAAGGTGTCGGAGTAAACCGACAAATTTGACTAAAAATTATGAAAACAGATTACTCGAATTGTACAAATTGTTGTCTTGATTTTAAAACAATAATGAAAGAACAAGTTCCACACCTGGTTCGATGAATGCAAGACCTAGGGTTCCTACACGTTTTAACTTGATTTAGTTGCGTTTGATGATTAACGAATTTAGTGTCACGTGGCTTAGGTGCCAAGAGCTATCAACGTCACTAGAACGGACTTCAATGCACCTCGTTACCAAGAACATGTAAGTTCTACCTAAGACAAGGCATAATTGCAGATAAACATTTCGAAAAGTCAAATATAATCTTCACTCGACAATTTATGAATTCGATACAAATGCAAGACAATTATCAAAAGGTTGAAATATCACAATCAACTAGTCACAAATCAAATTAAGCACAATGTTTGAAACCCTAGAAAATCATACAAAAATCTACACCGGGGTAAAACTTGAGGAAACTAGCTTCTCATGGTGGATGAATCACGAACACCGAATGATGAGCACAAACACCGGATGATGAACACGAACACCGAGTCATTATCTTGATTCTTGGAGTAATGACGAAGGTTAGGGTTAGCATTGGATGGTGATTATGGATTGGATGGAGAGGTGAGGATGATGACGGATTGATGATGATTAGGGTTTAGGATTAATGGATTAAGATGGTGATCAATGGAGATTAGAGAAGGGTTAAGGATGATGCTTACGATGGTTTAGGCTCCAAGATCAAGAAGTAATCTTTCAAAAGCGTAACTTGTGTTATATCTTCAAAATTTGTCAAAACTTGGCCAAATTGCAAAATCAGTGTTGCTGTTATAGAAAACACGTCGGCGACGGGGCCACCAGGCCCTCAGCGACGTGACTGCATTATAGACTTTTTGGTCGACATGATCTGCTACTGTCTACCCAGCTTCCCAACCTACGCGACGCGTCAGCGACGCGCTACCTGGCCATCGCCGACGGGATATTCAACTCTAGTTCCTGGTTTTCTATGATGGGATGATGATCATGTGTAAGGTGCCAGGTTGAGAACATATTTAAATTACTTTTCCGCTACGTATTTTGAGAACATATTCGGTCTTTTGGATTATACGATGTGTTGACGATCATATGTAAGGTTCCGGGTTTGGCGCCTTACAGAAAAGAATAACTATGCCAAAACTTATTCAAACGGGTTTGAATTAATAATAATACTTGCTAAATAAATTTACAAAGTGTATGGTTAATGTATTTCAAAGCAAAGCATACGGGTAGAAAGTAAAATTACTAACAGTATAAGCAAAAAGAAGTAAACTTAGTAACAATGTAATGAAAGAAAAGCAAAGCAATATAATACAAAAAATGAAAGAGATAATGTAAAAATGAAATAAGGAAAAAATTGAATAGTAATCTTTCTAGTGAAAGTGTTTTCTATTATTTGGGTTATTAATGTATGGATAATTAAGAATAACAAAAAAAAAAATATTTAATGCATCTCAAATATTGTGTAAAAATAACAATTCTAACCCCATACATTTAAAATCATTTAACTAGAACACAACCTATAACTTTCAAATACATTACATAACCTAAACTTAAAACATGACATAAGTCCGGGTTAGCGAGTTGAATCGTTCAGCACGAGATCTATGTATATTTTTACCCGAAAATAACAACCTTAACCTGCACAAATTTAAAATCATGTCATCCAAACATGACTCGTTTAACCTATTTTACAAGTTAATGTATAAATACAGATTTTAACAACAAATGATTTTGTTTATAAATAAATAAAATGATTACATAGAATTGGAGAATTGGGTAAAATAAAAGAAAAAGAAAATAGGGCCAGTAAACTCAAGCGAGGGCTTTAGGCCACCAATTTTATAGGGCCTCCGGTCTAAAAATAATTTTATACAACCTTTTTCGATTTTGGGCTTACAATAAAGTAGGCTTAGAGGATTAGCTTGCTAGTTGGGCCGCAAAGGTTGTAACTTGAAACAAGGCACGTGAGTTATAGGGAACAGACAAGCAATTAGGTCAATTTATTAGGAATGATATCATATATCACGAACAGAAGACAAGCTGCAAGCAAGCGACTGCCAATCAGAACGCAATCTCACGATGGAATTGGTTTAGGAAACGAAGCGGCAATGGAAATCTGGAATGATGATGCTAGGATTAGGCGTCACAAACGGAAAGAAGCGAATTTGCATCGCCGATTTTAGGTATAAAACTTCTAACGTCTTTATCTTGAATCTTGATTAGACGTTATATATGCGCAATAATCTGTGATTTTTTTCTTCAACAGTGATAGTCAATTTGTTCTTGCTTCACAAATTTACAATCAAAGTCGAAATCTAAATATACAAATGGTTGTGAGGGTCGTTGGTTGTAACAACTGCCACTAAAATCAATAATTAGGACAATAACTAGTCAATAAGAAAACCCTAATTAAGACACCCAAATAATTCTGCACTAGCCCTAAAATTTTCAAGACAATCAGAATCAGGATCAGGGCCCCTAAAACTCGAGGGGGGCAAACCCTAGTTGGTAATTATCTTAATTTAAACGTTGCTTTGTTCTGATTTGTTGAAAAGTTGAGTCACCCAAGCTACAACCGAGCCTAGGCAGCCTATAATTAGACTGCTTAGCTTACGGACCGTAAAGGGTCCGGCTTACGGTCCGTAAGGAGGTCCCAAAATTTGCTATAAATAGCCGACATTGGCACTTAACTGTTGAACTTAAAACGACGCACAAACTCTCTGTGTACGTCGAGTTAGAACTGTTATACCACAATAAACACACACACGATCACAAGGTGCTGCCGCAATCAGGGTAATAACTCGATCGCTATTACGATTCAACGTCCGATCGATTGTTACTATCCAACGATTGTCCGAGTGCTGCTCAAATTGAGCTTGTACTTTGTTATTCATTGTGATTTCAACTTGAATGTTTGAGTGTTGTTCGAATTCGGACTATGCTCTGTCATTCGTTGTGAATCCATTGAATTGTTAAGTATCGCACTTGATAATAGTTGTGAAGGTTTAATCTCATGAATTGACGTAACTGCTGAATTAGTTACGAATCCCGTTTGTGTGTGCATTGTTATTTAAATTAGGTTAGAAGGCTAATCAGTAAAGCTTATACTCTGCTCGTAAATCTGCAATGTGAGTCATTCTCTTTTTATCAAACTGTTTTACAAAACTCCAAGTTATTTTTAAAGTTATAGTTACAGTGATTAAGTCTATGTAATCACCAAGTTACAGCCGGTATGTGGGGTTTTGTATACATTACTTATTTCCCGTCACACTTGGACAAACGGGTGGCCAAGGGGTGATCTGACCACAGTCACAGACACCATTGGACAAATGGGCTAGCCAATGGATGGTCGAGTGACAAATACTGTGAGTAGTTGGTTTGATATCAGAAACATTGTAATTCCCCTTAATACTGTAGATTATAACAAATGTGTCGTTTTCAGTAAAATGAATGATTCACTCAGTATTTCCCCGCTGACAAAACCTTTTTCAAACATGTTTCAGGTGATATGGTATGAGCAAAGAAAAGTGCCGTGGAGCACTCCCAGCTTAGAAAAGTGGCTCAATGTAAATAAATAAACGAACATGTTTTGAAAATAAAGATTTCCCTGAGAAATCACATTATTGTAAATTTCGGGAATTTATCCCTAAGTTATGAAACGGGCAGTTTAAATTCTTGAAAGATCCTGTTTTAAAAAGACTTCCGCTGTCGCCTAAATTAAATACCACGGGATTCCTGTCCCGCGGCTCCTGAAACGGGTCAAACCAGGTCGGGGGCCGTGACAGGAAAAGGTGGTATCAGAGCCACTGTTTTAAGCTTACTGATTAAGCTCATTGTTCTAATTAATTTAAGTTTATTGAAAATTTTAGTTGTCATTCTGTGAATATATGCTTATTAACTGATTAGTTATTAAAATTACAGTATGGGTAAACAAAAGATTTCTGCTATCTACCGCAAATTAGATAGTACACCTAAAGAACAGGGAACCTCTTCCTCCAAATCTCCCACCAATTTAGAAGAGGGAATCTTTGTTCGTAAGGCAAATTATGAAAACCCACTTACACCGGAGAAAAAGGAATTCAATCCTTAGAAAAGGTCAAGAGAAAAAGAAACCCAGAACCAAGAGAGTGAGGTTTAACCCAGAAATTCAGGAAATTAATAATAATCCACCAGGGGAAAATAACTTAGATGAAAAATGGGCAAATCTGTATCTGCTCGCTACCGTAGCAGAAAATGCAAATCTTTAAAGCCTTAAACCTAGAAATATTTACTTCCTAGTAAATAAATAAATAAATCTGAGTGTGTTCTGTTTGCTGTATGTTGTACAAATTGGTATGCAATAAAAATGTTTATTTGTTAAGCTTTGTTCCAAAGTTTTAACTTAGCATTTTGTGCATTTTGCATATATGCTGTACAGCATGAATGAGATGTCGGAAGCATTTCAGAATCTCAACCTCTATCCTGTGCCAATTGAAGTCTCCCACAACTTCACTGGTTACATTGCTGACATAGAGGAACCTCTGGAATTCCAAGCTCCACCGCTGGAAAAAGCAAAACCTAAAAAGAAGAGAAGATATGTAGGGTGGCGAAAAGTGCGCAGAAGGAAACCTAGGAGACTCCCTAAAATAGAAAATCCTGTGAGTGTGAGCAAGGGAAAAGAAATAGAAACCAGAGAAAGTTCCAAGCCAGCAGAAATAGGGATAGACCTAAAGCAAAAGGGAATAGAGATCGGAGAAAGCTCTAAACAGTCTGAGGAAATCACATTCCAGGACGAAATAGACCGCCTACTGGATAATTGTGATGTTCTAGAGCCTATCAACGACAATCTCTTCTCTTATCCTGCTACAGCCCAATTCCCAATAAACCTAGGACCAGCTATTCCAGACCCACTAGTTCACACCCGACCATTAGGCCAAATGGAGGAATGGTGGACCAATGACTGGCAATTCCAAAATATAGTTAATAGTCCCTATAGTTTTCTCCCACAATTTGATCCAGAACCTGTCCCTAATCCGCCAATGAGCTATGAAAATTTAGCTGAACTACGTCAGTTTGGTGAAGAACTGATAGGCACCGGGAATAGGATCCGGGAAATGGGGGAGCAGATCTCTTGGAAGTACGACGAGAGGGAGCGTCGTTACTGAAACTGCCAGCAAACCAAAAGATAGGAGGGGTTGGAAAAGTTTGTTTGTATTATAACTAATATAGTAAAACTGATTCTGTAAAATGGGCAATAAAACACTGTATGATAAAAAGTGTGTATTGAAGCAGATATAATATATAAAACAAAACAGAAGTCGAGGCATCGACAATTTTGGCTATGCTTGCATGTTATGCTGATCTATGTGTTTATCTATGTGTTTATCTGTGATTTTGGTATTAATAATTAGACACTAATAATTTCTATTAATACTAATTAGCAGATGGAAAACGCTAATAATGAACCAGTTAATGAAGTAAATCAGTCTGAGCAAAATCAGGAAGATCAATATATAACTAGACAAGATATTGAATACTTTATTGCTCAAGGGATAGCCAATGCTATTCCGGAAATTGTGGCTGCTGTTCAGAAACCTGCCGAACCACAATTAATTCCTAGTAAACGTATTCCAGAAGATAACGGCAGTAACAGCATAAATGGAGGCGGCAATCATGACGATCATGATCCGCAACAGGCCCCACTCCCTAAGAGAATGAAAGCTGCAACGCCTGGTTGCACTTACAAAGAATTTCTTGCCTGTAAACCCGCAGAATTTGCAGGTAATGAAGGGGCAACTGCAACACTGCGTTGGTTAGAGAAAACCGAGGCAGTAATTGCAATAAGTAAATGTGCTGAAGAAGATCAAGTGATGTATGCATCAAACTTGTTCAAAGAAGGGGCGTTAGAATGGTGGAACACGGTGCTACAAGCAAAAGGAAGAAGGGTGGCCTATGCGATGAATTGGGAAGAATTTAAGCGTCTTGTCGAAAGAAAATTCTGTCGGCGAATACGAGAAGGAACAAATGGCAAACAAGTTCCTGAGTCATCGTATGTTAGGTGTAGACTGTCGAGAATATACTTCGACATTCTTCGAATATGCGAGAGTGGTACCTTCCCTGGCTTCGCCAGAACCGGTACTTATTTCCCGTTATATTTGGGGATTGATTGGAGAAATCTGTAACATCGTTAAAGCTGCAAGACCACGCACGATTGACGATGCTGTGGAATTAGCTAATACCTTAACCGATGAACTAGTCCGCACCAGAGAAGAAGATCGCAAGAAGGAATTGGCTCAGAAAATTACCCAAGGATTTCGCGTGGGTAATAATTGCAATAAGTTCAAAAAGAGGGGAACCGGGCAATACTCGTCACCTCCTTTCTGTAGAAATTGCAAAAAGAAACACTATGGACAGTGCAATATATTTTGCAACTTCTGCAAGGCGAAAGGACATCGGGAAGAAGACTGCAGAAGGAAAACAAAAGTTTGTTATAACTGCAGAGAAGCGGGACATTTCCAGTCTGAATGCCCTAAGTTAGCTAAACCAGCAGATAGTAGAGCTAAAACGACTGAAGGAACTACTAAGAAAAATGCTCGCGCATTCCAGCTGACCACTCAAGAAGCCGAACTCATTCCAGACGTGATAGCGGGTACGTTTTTAGTACATAACGTCTATGCAAAAGTATTATTTGATTCTGGTGCAAACCAAAGTTTCATTAATACTGCATTCTGCCAAGCTCTTAACTTACCTCTAAATACCCTTAGGCAGATCTTTACTGTTGAAACGGCAGATGGAAATTCTGTCAACATAGATAAGGTTTTGCAAGAAGTAAAAATAGAATTGTTAGGTCATAAGTTTTCTGCAAACCTGTTACCTATGAATTTAGCCGGATTCGATGTGGTATTAGGAATGGATTGGTTAATAGCCAACCATGCACGAATCCTGATAAGAATTCCGTAGAAATCCGTACCTCCACAGGAGAAGTAATCTTAATTACAGGAGACAAACCTCGAAAGCCACTAAAATTCATTTCAGTAATGAAATTGGCTAGTTATTCAAGGAAACAAGAAATGGTGTATATGATTTCTGTAATCATTAACACTAAAAGTAAGGAACTCCAGGACATCCCTATAGTTTCAGAATACCCAGATATTTTTCCAGAAGAATTACCTAGTTTACCACCTGATAGGGAAGTAGAGTTTAGAATTCATTTAATTCCAGGTACTGCACCAATAGCTAAGACACCTTATCGATTAGCACCTACTGAAATGCTAGAATTGAAAAAGAAATTAGATGAATTACTAAGCAAAGGATTCATACAACCTAGTTCATCCCCTTGAGGTGCACCAGTGTTGTTTGTGAAAAAGAAAGATGGATCAATGAGAATGTGTATCGATTATAGGGAATTGAATAAAGTCACAATTAAGAACCGATACCCATTACCTAGGATTGATGATCTTTTTGATCAATTGCAAGGAGCTAGGTATTTCTCTAAGATAGACTTAAGATCTGGATATCACCAACTGAAAGTGCAAGAGGAGGACATACCTAAAACTGCTTTCAGAACTAGGTATGGTCATTATGAGTTTACAGTCATGCCCTTTGGATTAACAAATGCTCCAGCTGTATTTATGGACATGATGAATAGGATCTGTAAACCATACTTGGATAAATTTGTAATCGTGTTCATTGACGATATACTTATTTATTCCAAAAGTCAAGAGGAACATTGTGAGCACTTGCATGCACTCTTAACTTTGTTAAGAAAGGAAAAGCTTTATGCCAGATTCTCAAAGTGCGAATTCTGGCTACAAGAAGTGCAATTTTTAGGTCATATGGTGAATCACGAAGGAATTCACGTAGATCCTGCTAAAATAGAAGCAATCACAAATTGGAAAGCTCCACGAACGGTTATGGAAGTTAGAAGTTTTCTAGGGTTAGCTGGATATTATAGACGATTTATTAAAGATTTCTCTAGGATAGCTGTACCTTTAACTAAGCTAACCTGTAAAGCCGTTAAGTTTGAATGGGGATCTAGACAAGAGGAAGCTTTTAGGATTCTAAAGCATAAATTGACAAATGCTCCAATTTTAGCTTTACCCGAAGGAACCGAGGATTTTGAAGTATACTGTGATGCTTCAAAATTAGGATATGGATGTGTGTTGATGCAACGCAAAAAGGTAATTGCGTATGCCTCTAGGCAATTGAAAAAGCACGAAGAAAATTATACAACTCATGATCTAGAACTAGGAGCTATAATTTTTGCCCTTAATATTTGGAGACATTATCTGTATGGAAGTAAGTTTACTATCTATACGGACCATAAGAGTTTAAGGTATATATTTGGGCAAAAAGAGTTAAATATGAGGCAAAGAAGGTGGATGGAAATCTTAAGTGATTACGACTGTGATATTCAATATCACGAAGGAAAGGCAAACGTAGTCGCAGACGCCTTAAGTCGTAAATATCATGAAAAGCAAAAGCGAGTCCGTGCTCTTAGGTTAAATCTACAATTAGATTTAATGGAACAAATAAAAGAAGTTCAGGGAACGGCAATCAAGGACGATGCCGAAGGAATGAAAGGTTACCTAAAGGAATTAGAACAAGGAAAAGATGGAATTTGGAGATTCCACAAGAAACGAATTTGGGTACCTAAGCAAGGAGAATTAAGAAATAAGATTTTAGAAGAATCTCATAAATCTAGGTATACTGTACATCCAGGAAATAATAAGATGTACCAGGATTTAAGAAATAATTTTTGGTGGATAGGAATGAAAAAGGATATAGCCGAATACGTATCTAAGTGTTTAACCTGTTCACAAGTTAAAGCCGAACATCAGAAACCTTCAGGACTACTACAACAGTTAGAAATGCCTGTATGGAAATGGGAACTCATAACAATGGATTTTGTTACTAAGTTACCCAAAACCAGAAAAGGCAATGATGCTATTTGGGTAATTGTGGATCGATTAACCAAATCAGCTCATTTTCTACCAATGAAGGAAACCTTTAGCATGGAAAGGTTAGCCAAGTTGTACGTAGATGAAGTAGTATCCTTACATGGAGTCCCACTCTCCATTGTATCGGATAGAGATAGTCGTTTTACTTCCCGTTTCTGGACAAGTTTCCAAGAAGCAATGGGAACTCGACTTAATTTAAGTACCGCATATCATCCTCAAACAGACGGACAAAGTGAAAGGACGATACAAACCCTGGAAGACATGCTCCGAGCATGTGTAATTGACTTTGGTGGTAATTGGGATAGCCATTTACCATTAATTGAATTCTCCTATAACAATAGTTATCATTCGAGCATCGAAGCTGCTCCATTCGAAGCACTGTATGGACGCAAGTGCAGAACTCCCGTTTGTTGGGCAGAGATAGGAGAAAGTCAGTTATCAGGTCCAGAGATTGTGCAAGAAACTACTGACAAAATATCGCAAATCAAGGAAAAACTGAAGACTGCTAGAGATCGTCAGAAGAGTTATGCGGACAATCGCCGTAAACCATTAGAATTTCAGGTAGGAGACAAAGTACTTTTGAAAGTTTCTCCTTGGAAAGGAGTCGTACGATTTGGTAAGAAAGGAAAACTGAGTCCAAGATATGTTGGACCATTCCCAGTGATCCAACGAATAGGACCAGTAGCTTATCGTTTACAACTACCAGAAGAATTAGCTGGAGTACATGATGTGTTTCATGTATCCAATCTCAAGAAATGTCTATCAGACGAATCCCTGGTAGTACCACTTCAAGATATAGAGGTAAATGAAAAGCTGAAATTCGTAGAGAAACCACTACAAATAGAAGACCGGAAAATCAAGTTTCTCAAACATAAACGACTGGTGTTGGACAAAGTCAAATGGGAATCCAAGAGAGGACCAGAATATACTTGGGAACTGGAATCAGAGATGAAGCGAAAGTACCCTCATCTATTTCAGTAAATCTCTAGGACGAGATTTTTCTCAAGGTGGGGAGGATGTAACAACTGCCACTAAAATCAATAATTAGGACAATAATTAGTCAATAAGAAAACCCTAATTAAGACACCCAAATAATTCTGCACTAGCCCTAAAATTTTCAAGACAATCAGAATCAGGATCAGGGCCCCTAAAACTCGAGGGGGGCAAACCCTAGTTGGTAATTATCTTAATTTAAACGTTGCTTTGTTCTGATTTGTTGAAAAGTTGAGTCACCCAAGCTACAACCGAGCCTAGGCAGCCTATAATTAGACTGCTTAGCTTACGGACCGTAAAGGGTCCGGCTTACGGTCCGTAAGGAGGTCCCAAATTTGCTATAAATAGCCGACATTGGCACTTAACTGTTGAACTTAAAACGACGCACAAACTCTCTGTGTACGTCGAGTTAGAACTGTTATACCACAATAAACACACACACGATCACAAGGTGCTGCCGCAATCAGGGTAATAACTCGATAGCTATTACGATTCAACGTCCGATCGATTGTAACTATCCAACGATTGTCCGAGTGCTGCTCAAATTGAGCTTGTACTTTGTTATTCATTGTGATTTCAACTTGAATGTTTGAGTGCTGTTCGAATTCGGACTATGCTCTGTCATTCGTTGTGAATCCATTGAATTGTTAAGTATCGCACTTGATAATAGTTGTGAAGGTTTAATCTCGTGAATTGACGTAACTGCTGAATTAGTTACTAATCCCGTTTGTGTGTGCATTGTTATTTAAATTAGGTTAGAAGGCTAATCAGTAAAGCTTATACTCTGCTCGTAAATCTGCAATGTGAGTCATTCTCTTTTTATCAAACTGTTTTACAAAACTCCAAGTTATTTTTAAAGTTATAGTTACAGTGATTAAGTCTATGTAATCACCAAGTTACAGCCGGTATGTGGGGTTTTGTATACATTACTTATTTCCCGTCACACTTGGACAAACGGGTGGCCAAGGGGTGATCTGACCACAGTCACAGACACCATTGGACAAATGGGCTAGCCAATGGATGGTCGAGTGACAAATACTGTGGGTAGTTGGTTTGATATCAGAAACATTGTAATTCCCCTTAATACTGTAGATTATAACAAATGTGTCGTTTTCAGTAAAATAAATGATTCACTCAGTATTTCCCCGCTGACAAAACCTTTTTCAAACATGTTTCAGGTGATATGGTATGAGCAAAGAAAAGTGCTGTGGAGCACTCCCAGCTTAGAAAAGTGGCTCAATGTAAATAAATAAACGAACATGTTTTGAAAATAAAGATTTCCCTGAGAAATCACATTATTGTAAATTTCGGGAATTTATCCCTAAGTTATGAAACGGGCAGTTTAAATTCTTGAAAGATCCTGTTTTAAAAATACTTCCGCTGTCGCCTAAATTAAATACCACGGGATTCCTGTCCCGCGGCTCCTGAAACGGGTCAAACCAGGTTGGGGGCCGTGACATTGGTTGTTGTTCTGGAGTCTCTTGATTCCAAAGGCAAAGGAGCTATTCTGATTTCTGATGTACGGTTCTAACTTCTAAGGTACTCGTACACGTCTTACCCTAATTTGTTTCGTGTTGATTTTGATTACTGTTTAGCCTTTTGCAATTTGTGAATTTTGATTGTAGTTCTTTGTTAGGTTTTTAAATTGTTGATTATTGTCATTATCATATTTGATTTTGTGTGAATTTAGTTGCAACTAGAAAATATATAATGTCTGACATATATAGAAAGCGTGAATCAGGTCATTCTAAGAGAATGAAGAATCAGAAGTTAGAAGCTCAGATGGAATCATTAAAAGGATCTTTGTTAAAATATGTAACAACCGTGAAAGATAATAATGGTGAACCGCTAAAAGCGGATGAACTTAGTGGCGATGAACCTTTAAATGTGGATGAACATAATAGCGATGAACCTTGAAACGTGGATGAAAATAATAGTGATGGACCTTTAGATGTGAATGAAAATAATAGCGATGAACCTTTAAATATGGATGAAAATAATAGTGATAAACCTTTAAATGTAGATGAAACTATAAATTTAGACGATCCAAGTGAGTGGCCTATTATTAATGCTAATTTAAGAGATTTACTTGTAGAAAGAGGACCAATAAAGATTTGTGATTATGATTTTCCAAAAGATCAATATTCTAGAAACCTTAACTCTTCTTTTTAAATGAAAAAGGATGGCAAATGGGGAAAATACGAAAGAAGATGGTTGCTTTACTGAATAAAGTTGGAGAGGAGGGTATTTTGTTTTTGTTGCAAATTGTTTGATGTGAATTCATGTAGAAGTAAATTAGCAAAAGGAGGTAGTATGGATTGGAGAAATATGAATGATAAACTAAGAAAACATGAGTCAAGTAAAGAACATATTATGAATATGAGCAAATGGTTTGAGTTAGAATCAAGATTAGAGAAAAACAAAACGATTGATAAAGAAACCCAAGAGCGAATACATAATGATAAAGAACATTGGAAAGATGTGCTTAAAAGAATTATTTCCATTGTAAAAACTTTTGGCAAAAACAATATATCATTTCGTGGAGATAATGAAAAACTTTATGAAAAAAACAATGATATTTTTTTAGCTATTGTAGAGATGCAGAATTTGATCAAATTATGCAGGAGCATATTAGACGCATATAAAACAAAGAAATTTTTAATCATTATCTTGGACATAACTTATCAAGTTATTAGCAGATGAAATTAAAAATAAAATTGTTATCAAGGTTAAGGAAGCTAAGTATTTTTCAATTATACTTGATTGCACTCCTGATATTAGTCATAAAGAACAAATGTCAGTTAATTTAGGATGCTTAGATGTTTCATCACCTCCAATTGAAGTTAAAAATACTTTTTTGAATTTATAATAGTAGACTATACAACTACTGGTAAAGGCCTATTTGATGTTATTGTTGAAGAATTTGTAATATAGGGCTTGATATAACTAATATTAGAGGATAAGGTTATGATAATGGTTCAAAGATGAAAGGAAAACATCAAGGTGTCCAAAAAAAGATTGTTAAATATTAATCTTAGAGCTTTCTATACTCCATATAGTTGTCATAGTTTAAATTTAGTTATAAGTGATATGGCTAATTCGTGTAATAAAGCTCGTGAGTTTTTTGGAGTTATAGAATGTACTTATACAATTTTTGCTTCATCACCTCAAAGGTGGAAAATATTACAGGATCATTTACCAAAATTAACTCTTAAATCTTTATCACAAACACGTTGGGAAAGTAGGGTAGTGTTAGGGCAATTAGGTATCAAGCACCACAAGTACGAGAGGCACTTTGGACATTATATAAAGGAAAAGGGTGATGCAAAAGCTGAAAGTGAGGCTCAATGCTTGTGATTTTATATTAGGAATTCTTATTTAGTATAATGTTTTGAGTGCTATTAATCGTGTTAGTAAGATTTTACAATCAAAAGATATGTGTGTTGGTGATGGTATAAAAAAATTACATGGACTTATGCGTTACTTTGAAAATTATAGAGAAATTGGATTTGAAAATGCTATGATCGAAGCAAAAAAGTTGGCTATAGAGTTAAATGTAAAACCTAAGTTCCGTGAAAAACGTATGATTCATAGAATAGATTATTTGATGAAAATGTTGATAATGAAACTAACAAAACTCCGATTGAATTATTTAAAACTAATTACTTTTTATATATTGTGGATCAAGCTATTTCTTCGATAAACACTAGATTTCATCAATTCAAAGTGTTTAAAAGTATGTTTGGTTTTCTGTTTAGTATTTGAAACTTGAAATCATTCAATGATGATAGTTTAAAAGAAAAATGTATTAATCTTGAAAATTCTTTAAAACATGATACTAGTATAGATATTGATGGTTTAAATTTATTTGAAGAACTAAAAGCTTTAAGAGATATAATACATTTAAAATGTGACACTCCTATTAATATACTAAACTATATTAAAATTTCTACGTCTTTTTCAATTGCTAATATTGCTTATAGGATTATGCTAACTTTCCCTTGACTGTTGCTTTTGTAGAAAGAAGCTTTTCTAAATTAAAATTGTTAAAAATTATACAATATCTACAATGTCACAAGAAAGATTGAATGGGTTAGCTATTTTGTCAATTGAAGATGATTTGTTAGAGGATACTAATTATGAAAGTTTTATTAAAATATTTGCTTCTAGTAAAGCTAAAAAATTATACTTAATCTAAAATATCTTAACACAAACGAAAATAAAAAAAAGGGAAAATTACACTTTTCGTCCTTTATGTTTGTACCGTATTGCAACGGATAACCTTTAACTTCAATAATTACAGTTATAGTCCTTTATTTGCAAAACTTGTTACACTCTACGTCCTTTAATACTAATCAGATTAAATAAAACAAAAAAAAATATTGCATATATAAGCTCATCTTCCTCAATTTCCTTAACTCTAACCACTACATCTTGCCACCACCACCTCATCATGCCGCCACCACCACATCCTGCCACCACCACTCCGGCCACACCCACCGCCTCTAACCCTTTACAGATCTGCAACCCAACTGTTTCCGGAAGTCGTGTGTCGGCCCGTTTGAACATTAAAAACTCGTTATTTCGACTAGAGATCTGAACTTACTGTTTGAGGTGGGCCGGCCCTATCTCGTGAAAACATTCAAACAACGATGGTTTCCAACAGTTAATCGCACAGCTTTCATACAAATATGATTCGCTGATGACCTGTGCACGACATCACCACATGAAATTCATGTTTTTCATACAAATATGATTTCGCAGATTTCATACAAATATGATTTCAGCAGAGTCCATATATTTATGTAAAATATTTTTATCCATCAGTATTTCATCGTTTCCGTTCAATTTAGCTTCCATCTTTTCGCTTGTTTTCAAGATTTCCTGACGTGGTGGATCTAGTGGTTGTGGGGGTGGTGGTTGTCACAGTGGTGGTGGGGGTTGGTAATTGGTTTGAGAGAGAGAAAGATTCGAGAGATAGATCTGAGATAGAAAGGTAGATAATGAGATTATTATTGTTTATTTTTTAAATATATTTTAAGTATAATAGTAAAATTACTAATCTACTATGATATGTGCAAGAGACATGTTATATTTAACTGAAAAATTTAACTTAGTTAGTGCTAAAGGACGTAGGGTGTTATGAGTTTTACAAAAAAAGGACCGTGACTGTAATTATTGAAGTTAAAGGCTATCTGTTGCAATCTGGTACAAACATAAAGAACGAAAAGTGTAATTTACCAAAAAAAAAATTAAAACTATCAAGTCTAAACTTGTTAGTTGATTTTGCTGGTTCCAAGCTCTGATGAAGGAGGGTTTTTATCAAATAGTCTTTTATCAAGACATTTGGTTTGTGCCTCTAAATTCTGAACATGTTTGTGAATGGGTTACGGATACGGATTCTCAACAGTATCATGGCTATGGGACTCCTTATGGTTTTGACTATGGTGTGTTTAAGGGTGCAAACGAGCCAAGCGGCTCGCGAGCTACTCGAGATCGGCTCGAGAAAAAGCTCGAAACGAGCCGATCCTTATTGAGCCCGAGCCGAGCTTGAGCCTCAAAACAAAGCTCGTTTGTTTATCGAGCCCGAGCTCTAGCCTCACGTGTGAAGCTCGTTAGGCTCTTCGAGCCTTATCGAGCCTTAGTGTATATGAGCCGAGTCGAGCCGAGCTTATTTAAACTTGTTTACAAGCCGACCTCGAACCTAAAAATAAGCTTATTTAGTAAACGAGCCCGAGCCCGAGCTTTACTTATCGAGCTCGCAAGCCTAAAAAGTCTATTATTTATATTATTTTTATTTAATATACTAATTAATAGATAATAAACGATCCGAGCCCGAGCCGAACTCGAGCTTGATAAAATACAAACGAGCCGAGCTCGAGCTTTGAAAACAAAGCTCGAATCAAGCCGAGCTCGAGCCCGAGCTCTCACAAGTTAATCGAGCTCGAGCCTGGGCGAGCTCGGGCTCGACTCGGCTCGTTTGCACCCCTAGGTGTGTTGGTTAGAATTATGAGTATAACATGAACATTTTTCATTCTTGAAGTTAAAAGTTTTCAGCCAGTTTTTTTAAGGCCTCAACTTTGTACTTTGTTTTAGGCCAACAAAATAGTTGAGCCCGCCCTACTTATACTACTAAATAAAATACTATCATGGATGAAGTAATGTATTAGAAATCCTTAAGTAAACGTGATTACCCACATGATTCCGTCGGGAATGTGACCTTAAAGTATTTTGATTTTCAATGGATTGCTAACGAAGTTTTTTTTAATGGTTCTTTAAGTAATTAAATAAACATATGTTATTACCAATGGTTTTACATATTCTTTTTTTGTTACATCCGTCTCTAAACTTCAAACAGAATTTCTAAAACGAAAGAACAATTATTTTCAATTATATTGTATAAGTATAAACTTTTTTTTTTTTCACAAAAAAAGTCACCAATATCATTCCACACGAAAAAGGTCAATTACAAAGCAATGGCAGGTAGTCGGGCAACAAGTTGCGCCGCCACCACCTTTTGAATAGAAAAACCAATTCTACTAAGTATAAACTTTATTTTCAATTACATTATCTGAGTTAAGTTCACGTACAAACAGCTTTATCGTACAAGACGTATGAAAGACATGAGAAAAAACGCGGTGGCATTTTCGTAATTATTTGCTCGTGGGGTAATCAAAATTACTGTACAAATGATCTTGTAAAGTAATTTTGATCTTGTAGGGTAATTTTATAAAATTTTCTTGTAGGGTTATTTTGAAACTTGCAATGTAATTTTGATACACTTGTACAGTAATTAGTAATTATGATACTCTACAAAATTAACTTACAAGATCAAAATTATCTTAAAAGATCAAAATTACCATAAAAGATCATTTGTAGAGTAATTATGATACTCTACAAGATCAAAATTAACCTACAAGAACATTAATTACCCTACAGGATCATAATTACCCTACAAAATCATTTGTAGGGTAATTTTGATAATTACTCTACGAGTAAATAATTATAAAAATGCCAACGCGTTTTTTACCTTTTCATGCTATTCGTACGTTTTGTTTTGTATGATAAGAGACTTTATATTTGTTTTTTGTCTATATTATATAAGTATAAATTATTGGAAAAAAGGGGCTGCAATCGGATGCAACACACCCATTTGATATTTGTTTATTGTTAATGGATTTAGGGAGGGTTACACGTCATGCATTTAAAATGGGGTACATGTTTCATGTGTATTGTTGTTTATTTTTAGATATTCTAATATTTAATATTTGACTCTTTCCAAATTCTACCTTTCTATTGAATATCTATATATATCTAATAAAACAAACCATTGGGGGACACATGTCACCCAATGGTTGATGCCAAATAAGCAGTCATGTCATCATCCATGTGGCACACCTAATATTTGAGGTTTGAAAAGCAAGGATCTCATATTCGCTCACATACTCTCTCTCCTCTCATAACCCTAATCGATTTCTCTCTCTTTTCTTCTCTGAAGAACACGGCGAACACGGCGATTATCATTGATCGAGGATTATTGATCAAGATTCAACGGATTTTAAGACAAATCATATACGGTACTCTGTAATTAGAGTTTTTCATGATCGATTATATGTTTGAATATGTCTACTTTTGCAGGAAATCAACTCGGTCCGGATCAAATCGGTGATTTAGTGAAGATGTATAACCGATCTTCATTAGATAATAGTCTTCATCGACTGTATTCATGCTTGATTACCATAACCCCATCTTTGACATACGATTTCTTTTTCTTTTAACCGATATTCAGATTCAATGGTTTTGTTACATTGTTCGTTTGTTTGACTAGCGTAGGCGGTTTATGTTGAAGAATTTATTGTGAGTTGTTGATGTTACTGATGTTCATAGCCGATTAGGGTTTAAATTCATTTGTAGAGTTTCTTTTTCATTGTCTCTAACTTATTGGCAGTTGTTGTTTTTGCTGATGTTCATAGCCGATTAGGGTTTTAATTCATTTGTACAGTTTCTTTTTCATGGTCTCTAATAGTTGATTTTGATGTTGGGTTTTTTTTTTGTGTTTTAGGGTTTTAAATTCTTTGTTCATGTATTGTGATTTGTTGATTTTACTTTTGTTTATATCAGATTAGGTGTTTAATTATGTCGTACATTATCTTTTATAGGGTCTGTAATAGTCGATTTTGATTTTTAGGTTCGATAGATATATGTTACTAAGTATATTGTCCACATGTTACGGTTTTTTGTATCAATTAGTTGATGATGGAGTGTATGTAATGTTCAGTTTTGTTAGTGCTAAATTAGGAGTGCTAGATGTTGAGGCGGTTAGTTATAACGCTGCTGTTTTCTTTAGTTTGTTGACATTTAGGTGTCAATCTGTATATCTAAGTCCGGTCAAGATTTTTGATGGTTTATATTTTGGCAAATCTTATGTTATAATCAACCGTTATTATTTTATTTAGTATCCATGTTTGTTTGTTCCTTGATTTAAATATGTAATAACTGAATCCAAATCATATACGGTAATCTCTAATTAGAGTATTTCATGATGTATTATATGTTTTAATAATGTTAATTTTGTTGGAAATCATATCGGCCCGGATCAAATCGGCGATTTATTGAAGAGGTACAAGCAATCTTCATTAGATAATAGTCTTCATTGAGTGTATTTATGCTTGATTCCTATAACCCAATCTTTTACATACGATTTCGTTTTCTTTTACCCGATTTTCAGATTCAATTGTTTTTGTTAGATTGTTTGTTTGTTAGATTCAATGCGTCTGTTATAGTCGATTTTGATGTTTGACCCTGTTTTTTTTTTTTTTTTTTTTAGGGTTCTAAATTCTTTGTTCATGTATTGTGATTTGTTGAAGTTACTGTTGTTCATAGCTGATTACTCAATACTTTTTTGATATCGTTTGATATCTTCTTTAATGTAGTAATTGACTGTCGTTTGTTACCTATATTTGTTATATGTACCTATTTTGATATACAATTTGGGGTTGTAAAAGACAACATTGGAAGCGAGATGGTGTACGGATTCGTTACACGTGTGTGGAAGAGCGACAGAAAATCGTTGGTGAGTGTTGAAATTATAATCATTTAAAGAAAAAAAATTAAGATGTTTTTAATATAACACTTTGTGATTACTGTTATTATAATTGCATTTAACGATACTTATCTTTTCCGTTGCAGAAACTTCCTGCTGACTATGGTGACTGGATTACGAAGTTTGGTTATCCAGAGAAAAATGCAATCATCAGGACCCTTGATGGGAGGACCTTTCAAGTCAAAGTGTTCAAACTTGCAGGTGACTTTTTTTTTACAATGGCTGGTTTGATGTTGTCACGTCATTGAAATTACCGGATGATTCGTGGGTTGTTTTTCAGTATGAAGAAGCTTTATCTTTGTTCCGCCTATTCCACTTTTATCAAGACATTTCTCTTGCACCATCTAACTACTTCTACTACAAACCTAAAAATGATTTTAAAGACCGAGACGACTGCATGGTAATTGAACATATACGTTTTTAAATTATTTTATCTTTGCGTTCATTCATTTTTTTTTTGTATTTCGTGTATACCATTGATCCTGATATTGTTTTATTCTTTGTGTAGTATGTGAACAGGTTGTTTGTTCATCACTCGATGGTGAATATCTGTCCTTCAGATCCGGTTTTGATTCGTTCTGCTGGTAATCGTAAATGGGTTGTTCGGATGGAAATTTTAGACCATGAGATTTATATTACCACAGGTTGGAGTCGAATCAAGGAGGAGATGTCGATAACGGATGATCATTTGTTGGTATTTGAAATGCTTGATCTTAAGACGTTTGATTTGAGTGTTTTTAGTTGTAAGCCTGCCCTTCTAACTTACCCGCCTGAACTTTGTGTTATCAAAAAAGAACCAAGTGATGGCTTAATTGAAGTGTCTGATGATGAGGTGCCTGATGCGGTTGCTGCACCTATATTTGAACAGAGTGTTGATGACGAAGTACCGGTTACTTTTGTTGTTGACAATCATTATGTAAGTTTGTATTATTTACTTCTTCATACCATTAATGTATGTTTAGTGAATCCAGTTTAAATCATTAGTTGTAGGAAAAGCAGTTTTAATGGTATGTATTATTAACATTTATATTCTCATGCGTAGCGTCTGAAGAAGAAGTGGGCTCAAACTCATGGTTTAGATCGAAAGATGGATTTGACCATCAAGGGCAGCGCTGGTCGAACTTGGGATGTAGCTATTGGTAAGGAGTTCTCGCAAAGTTGTCCGCGATTCAATGTGACCGGTATGAGGGAGTTTGTTAGAGACAAACGGTTGGTATATGGTTTTTCGTTTCAGATGGTATTTGTTAAAAGTAAAGGTATGTTGCTTTATAACTGACTTGGTGAAGGTACATGGTATGTTTTGGTAGTATTTTCAAGGTGTGGTCGTTAGAATACATTTAATGGTATGTTTTTGTTGTGGTTGTTACGTTGAACATATGTGATGGTAGATGTTGTTGATACTTTTTTTGCGCCGTCTATATGTGTGGCCGAAGAACTTAGTTTTTGAACATATTTGATTATAGATTGGCAGACGTTAATGTTATTGATGTTGCTACGTGTTTGTGGTTAATATTCTATCTTTTTGTGAAATAATTAGTGCTTCAAAATTGTATGTATCTTAGTTTAGGAATCAAGTAAAGTATTCATCATATTAAACATCATTTAAGTAATTGTTTGATTAGTGCCAACTCTATTATTTCATTAAATTTAATAATAAACCGTCAGTTTTTTAAAAATTTACGTAAAACAAAAATTTAATATGATTTTGTTTCCTTTTTTAAATTGTATAACTGACAATAAATATTTTTTTAATAAAACCGTTCCATTTAAATCAATTTAGAGTTTTCCTAACCTTCATTGAATATCTACAATTGTAAATTTTATTTTAAATATGCTACTATTTTATACATAAAAAGGTTTGGTTAGTGAAATAAAAATTTATAAAGGAAATAAAATAAAGTTTGTACACTGAAATAATTGAAATATTTTTTGATATACAGTTTAAATAATTATTTATATCAAATTGTTTTTTTTTATTTTAATGAACATTATTAAGGTTGTTTTATTTAAATTTGGAAACTAAAAACAGATTTTCAAACTTATATATGTAAGTTTTTTAAAAATCGTTGCTGACATATAATATTTTGTATTTAAACAATTAAGTTTAATAAAAATATCTGAAATTAACTACATATATATATTACCAAAAAAACTAAACAACCGTATGCTAAATTATATGGCATGATTTAATTTTCTTTGGTTGGTCACAAACCTGAATTTTCAACCGTTTTACACTTTGAGTTTAGCTTTTTAATATTAAATTTGATGTATAAGATGTGGTAATTTTTTAGGGTGGTATTTGATTTTCTGTTTTTTTCATGCATTCCTTTAGAGTGTAGATTTAGGTTTTTTTGAATAAATTTTGCATATGTTTTTTGTCTATTTTTATTGTATCTGTAAGTTGTTTTATATAATTTTTTTTGTTTCATTTTTTAGGTATTCGAAAAAAGTTGGTGCCTAATCTTTTTGAGATTTGTATTTTTTTTTAGAAATGTTAATCCATTTCTAAAATACTAATTAGTTAACTTCGGTAACATATTTTTATATTACTCAACTGATTTTTCAACTTGAAAAAAATAACTTGAACGAAATTTGTATATGTATTCACTTAATTCATTCCATTTATTCACTTATAAATCATTTTCTAACTTCAATCATCTATAGTTGGTTTTGAATCTTTTGAATGACTGAGATCTTGAATTAGGGCTGAATTTGTCTATTTAGTGCCTTTTTGCCTTGATTCGTTTTGTTAAGGTATGTTACATGTTCTGTTTTCTCATTCATTTGTTCATATATCATCAATCTGTTTTGATCTGATTCTGTCTCTTTATCTATGTGTTTGTTATCGATAATTTTAGTTTTGATATTTTTTACACATTTTCTTTAAAAGTTTGCGTTGTGGATGCTCATGGTATGTTTGATATTAATGGATCTATATTGAAAACCCTTTTAATCTACTGATTTGCTTTGTGGATGCTCATGGTATGTTTTGATATTAATATAAATTTAGTTTTTTTTTCTGTTATGTTGATTTCTGATGACTACAAAGTAATTGGGATATGACTCGATTGCTATTTGTGGTACAATTTGAATGAATTTAATGTTTTATCTAATTAGAAGTGTTCACTTTTATATAATTTATTACCTTTTTGTAGTAATTTGCTTAATTTTAGAAATTACAGTTCTAATTCGTGGATTTTGATTACATGTAGTGTTTTCAGAATCTATACTATCTATTAAGGGAGATTACAGGATGACCTCGATTTGCCTACGTGTCATGTTTTTAGCTATTAAGGAAGAGAGGAAGACACAAAGGATGTGTCAAAGACAGTTTAGATGATACATGTTCAAGGTAATAAGAAGAAACCTTCTGTTGAAGAAGCAACCAGTGAGAGTGTTTTGCTGGAAACATGGAGGGGTCGGTGATGTTGTCGAGGAGTGTCAGGAAATGCTAAGTGATAGCATTTCCTTACACTCCTCGACAATGTCACCGACCCCTCTTAAAAATTCCATCAAAACTCTCTCACTGGTTGCTTCTACAACAGAGGGTTTCTTTTTGTTACCTGAACCTGTATCATCTCAACTGTGTTGACTGACCCTGTATGTGTTGTTACATCAAGATTGAATTAGGATTTTTTTTAGTTTTTGAAAATTGATCGATTCAGTTTTGATCACCACAGATGTTTTTGTCATCTGAGGCTATGATGGCTAGATCTGCCGTGTTGTTGCAACATGACCTAATCGTTGCTGGCTGCCGTTCGCGGTTGTTCTAGGTAGCGTTGGGTGTAATCGATGTTTGGTTGATGATAATTAGATCGATGTCACCTAAGGGATATTTAGTCAATGATGTTGATGAGATGCTTCTCACCTGAGACTAAAACTATGATGAAGCAAACGTCTGCCCGAATAAGCGCGGTTTGACATTTTAAAATCATTTGAAATACTTGAGCAAATCATTTAGTGTTGACTGTGAAGGTGAATAAAAATGAATTCAAAGTGCATTGGTCTTGTCTTTTCAACATAAAGCTATGATCATTTTGTAGATCTGAGTAAAAATTGAATGAAGATAGCATTATGGTATGGCAAGGTTGTAGGATGGCAGTTGTTCATGCAACCTCTCTTGCAGCCATGGTGTTGTTATCTTTTTGCACAATCTGAGCCTGACAGTCTGACAATATAATTGTTTTGCAACTTCACCATGAATAGAGATGAAAGAGAGAGTTGGATCTTTGTGATATTGAATAGAGAAGAAAGAGAGAGTTGGATGGAGATATGAATACTTCTGAGTGCATTAAATGGCTAAAACAACTCCATATGCATTTTAATTTTTGCCTCATAAAAAAACAGATTATTACATGAACCTGTATCATCTGAAATGTGTTGACTGACCATGTATGTGTTGTTACATTAAGATTCAATTAGGTTTATTTTGATTTTGAAAATTTATCGGTTCAGTTTTGATTACCTTAGATGCTTTATTTTATACCTTGACTAATTCACAAGATTTGCTAAATTTTGAAGCCTTACAAAAAGATTAAAGAAGGTATATTATTTTTGTCATCTTTTTTATATGTTTTTATGTTTGGATTATTCTGTTAAAAATTGTTTGTACTAAACGGGCCAAGATTGACTGTTTGATGCTTAATGGATACAACTGGTCATCCTGGTCGGGTTGGTTATATATCACGCTGGATCTTTCGGGTTGATGGTTGATGAGGACAACTGGTCATTTGGGTCGGCTCGGGTATATGATTGGATCATTCAAGTTGATGGTTGATGTGTACAAGTGGTCACCTGGGTCGGGCTCGGTCGCGTTGGTTATATTACGCTGCAACTTTCGGGTTTGATTTATTGTTCTTTTGAATTGATTACTTGCTCTTGAATATCAAATTTTTTCGTTTTATTATTTCTTTTAACTTTCAGGATGAATTCAGTTGTGTAGCCATCTTAATTGACATGTAGGTTTCAGCTGCCATTTTTGGGAAATGATATGTAAGTCCTTGCAACATTTAATTTTTTTTATTCATTTACCTTTCATTTCATAGATTTTTTTAGAATTATAAATTCAATTCTTTTATATCAGTAGATTCATTATGTGTGAGGTTTATTTTGTTCATATTAGGTACAAAGAAGAAGCCGAATGATCTCAAATTGTCAAATTGTCAAGATGTTTAAGCAATTAGCAAGTGTTTGGATGATATCCATGCTCTTAACCACTTTCTATAACAATTATTACTTAATATGATTTGTGTATTGATTCTCTAAAATTACTTGGTTCAAATTTTCTATAATTAGTTGTTATACAAGAATAAATCACTTTATCTTTTTTTTTTATCTAATGTTCTTTATTTTCATCCATATAATACATTCACATTTTATAACATTTGGTTCATATTTTGATAATTTCTTTTTTACTCGACCGGTGTATATTGATCAACAGAATTTTTTATGCAATAGTACAAGACTACGTATTACTAAACTTTACAGACGTGTTATACAATATGAGATTATATATTGAGTTTAATAGGTTTTTATGCGTTTGTACAAAATATTATATATTTCAAAGTAAATAATATGGTTATGGATGAAGCCGCGCATCGCGCGGGCATTAACCTAGTTAATTCAATATATAAAACTTAATCATATTTTAATAGGATTTTATGGCTTAAAAATAATGATGATTAAATTTATCAAGTGTTACTATATCTTTTATATATATATATATATATATATATATATATATATATATATAAGAATATAGGGGAAGGTTCATTGGGGAACACTAAAAAAGTGGGGAACAGCAGGGAACCGACTCAAACGAACTCCGATTGGACTCATTCCAGCGGCGTTGGAACCGGCTCGTCGAACCCTAACTAGGATCTCTTAACCCTAAACCCTAAATCCTAACTTTTTTTTTGGGGTAAAGTAAATCCTAACTCCTAAACTCTAAACTCTAAAGCTAAAAATTAAGGCTAAAATCTAAGCTAAACCGTAAAATCTAAACTATAAACCCTAAAAGCTAAACCCTAAAGCTAAACCCTAAACACTAAAGCTAAACCCTAAACCCTAAAGCTAAACCTTAAAGCTAAACCCTAAAAGCCAAACCCTAATATATTTAGGGTTTAGGGGTTATAATTTAGGGTTTAGGGTTAAGAGATCCTAGTTAGGGTTCGATGAGCCGGTTCCAACGCCACTGGAATGAGTCCAATCGGAGTTCGTTTGAGTCGGTTCCCCACTGTTCCCCCACGTTTTTAGTGTTCCCCAATGAACCTCACACTATTCTATTAAAACTAAATATACACAATATTCAAAGTAAACGTTGGTTGATGTCACATCAACCCATCGACTGCAATTTAAAACGTATAAATAAACCAAATGCTATCGACTACTCTAAGTTAATATAGTCATTTAAAACTATTATTAAGCAATCACACGTTACGGCGGCGCGAACATCAATGCCACACTATAGTCAATGACCATCAACACTAAAGTTGGGGCATGTTAATGCGAAATTCTGAACCGAAACGTAAAATATATAAAAGAATAACTAAGTCGATCTAGGACCCGCGAGTTATGATGAATTTGTCAAACAGGAAAAAATAGACGATGTAAAAACGTTTAACCACACACACACATTGCGACGTGTTAACTCACAAAATTTGGAACAGAACATAAAACGAAAATTTTGCGAAAACTGAAAAGTATAAAGAAACAAAGTTGAAAGTAAAAAAGTTTTGAGGTTAAATTGCAAAAGATGAAAAGTTTTTTGGTCAAAAAGAAATAAATCCAACAGTTTTGAGTTAAAAGTAAAGAATCAAAAAGTTTTGGTTAAAGGTAAAAAAAAAACAGTTTTTTTAGGAAAAAAAAACCCGAAGCATAAGTTACAACACATTTATGTCTACACATGCTGAAAGTTATAATATTGGATAATGGATAACAAAATAAAATGTTATTCAGTTTAACGGATTAGAGGTTCAATATGAGGTTGGATGTTTTGCTCCTTTTCTACCACCCCTTCCCCTTTTCTTAATTTTGTAATTTCTTTTTCGGCTTGTTTTCCCTTTTGTTTTTTTCTTTCTTTGTTATTTTATTCAAAATTATCTCTATATAAAATAAGTGAACTTTGAAATAGGAATGAGCTTTTTTTTCCTAAATACTTAAATGTGTACCTGTACGTATATCATACTCGTATTTGTACCGGTATCAATTTTACATGTATCAGACTATTAGTACCCTCTACATAAAAGAAAGGATGTTTGGATTAGGGATGAGCTTTTTTCCTAAATACTTAAATTTGTACCTATACATGTACTGTAGTCGTATCTGTACTGGTACCGATTTTGCATGTATCGGTATCTAGTTTCATTGATTTCGGTATTTGGTATTTTCGGTATCAGTACGTAAAGGGGTATGGTCACAGATCTCGCGTCAGCATCGACCGCGAGTAACCATTACCCTTATCAAAACCCCCACTAGCTAACAACTTACTTGCGTCCGTGCGAGAACGCATCGACACAGTGGTTGAATCCAATCTGTCCAGTGATGGAGGAGGACTTACCTGGAATATGAGAACGGTAGGGTGATGCGGCATAGCATCACATCTGGTGTATGAAAACGGAAGTATTCACAGCGATGCGGCCTAGCACCGCGTCCAGTGAACACTTCTATCAATACAAGGAAGCTGCGACAGTCACCACAGGCGACGATGCGGATGGCACCGCGTCTCGCGTATTTCTTGATCGCAAGCAAGGGACGCGGTAACATCAGATGTTACCGCAGGCAGCGATGCGGCTCGCACCGCATCCTATACGCCCAACAAGTGGGACTGACACCACAGTGCAAGTAGCACCGATGACAGTCATCTGTCAGGACTACGTAAGTAACAGACTGGCGTGGCGTAACCTCCACACCCGACAAGCCTGACACACCTGCAAAGGTGCAGCATGTCGTCAGTCTGTCCATCATCCTCCTCCTTCACTCCTCGGCTATAAATACCAACCCCAAATCAGGTTTGAGGTATCTCTTCACAACTCTCTCACTACTACTACTATCATACTTTGCTTCCCAAGCAGATTACTGATTCTTATGCCGGAGAGTGGTAACAAGGAGCACCCCCCACCCCATCCTCCTTGTTGCGAGTCACGGTTTGTTTCCTTGTGCAGGAGATCAACCCACCGGTGATCCAGCCAGCGATCCTCGAGCGGAAGGGATTAACCCTTCTTGACGAGATCAGTAAGTTAACCCTGCCAGGTTAACCATTGTTTCATCATTGGCGCCCACCGCTACTCTTAGCACTTTTTAAACCATCCTTTTCCCTCTCACAAGATCATGACTGATCACCAAAACAACACTGGGGATAACCAAAATCCCACAAACCTAGGTCCGGTAGGGGTCAATCCCTCAACCTCGCAACTCGGACACATCGGCACGTCGACGCAAAGGGGCTCATCCCTTACGTTCGGACATGACTTATCACAGTACGCAGCTGTGATCCCACCAGGCACGGACCTTCATACCTGGTATGACTAGCAGGAAGCCCTCCTGACTGCAACATACAACCGCGCTTGTGCGGAAGCGCAAATACAAGATGGGCCTACCCCAGCACCGCACACCCCTGCCGACCGTATTCTACAATACGAAGACAAGGTACATTCACGTCCAGCTTCGAGAAGCAGACGTGAAGACCGCGGATCATCTTACTGTGAGGACCGTATAATAAACGAGGACGATTCCTTGGACGGGTCCCACACCAGGGGACCAGTGCATACCCGCCTAGGTCCTTACGTTGAGGACAGGCGACGGTCCGCATCCCGACATGGCTCTGGAATTCAGAGCCGGTTGGGCCCGCAACCGTATACCGAAGGGTATGGTCGTACCGACCCGGACGACCATACATATATCAGGGATTCGCATGACACCAGCAGCAGACCGGGAGGACGCAACTATGTCCCTCCCACTTATCCCCGCAACACATACCTCAGGGCCTCAAAACGCCCTGAGAACCAGCCATACAGGCCAAAAGCTGCGGCCGAAAATTCCAAATTCACCCCGCGAATTGCCCACGCCCATGTTACCACAACAAAATTCCCATTCAATGTCGGGAAATACAACGGTTCGTCCGACCCGGACGACCACATGAACGTTTTCATGGGCGTAGGGTGCAACGGCCTGTGGGACGAACCCACCTGGTGCAATTTTTTCCCAGACACTCACGGGCCTGGCCAGGGCATGGTTCGATTCTTTGCCAGTGGGATCACTGGCCTCATTCGAGAACTTGCATGCAAAGTTCCTCGCTCATTTCAGCCGGCAACGTCGTCGCGTACGTGACTCATTGGACGTCATGAATATCTGGCGAAGGGACGACGAATCTCTAGAAGCATTCGTCGTCCGGTACAATAAAGAGTGCCTAGAGATAGGTGACGTGCAAGACCAAATGGCACGGAACCATTTCATCAAGGCTGTTAGGGACATGCAAATAGTCATGACCATCTCTGGCAAGGAAGGCTTGCCTAAAAAATGGGAAGATGTCATGGCCGCGGTCAAGACATACGCCCAGACGCAGCGGTCTCTCGAACCGCATGTGGCAAAGGCACAGCCCCAAGCCGACACCTCCCACCAAGGGTCCAAGCGTAACAATAAACGCAACCGGGACGTTGGAAATCGCGATATTTCCAAACCATACTTCCCACGGACCAACCCGTTTGACCCAAGGAACTACAACCCCCAACGGGACAACCGGGCACCAAAGAAAGATTCTCGGGACCGCAACTGGACCGAGATCACTGTGTCGCCAAGCGAAGTCCTTCTTACGGACGCACAGCTTTTGCGACCGGCCCAACTGATGAAGTCCAAGAAAAATCAGGATCTCACACTCTATTGTGAGTATCACAAGGACTCGAGCCACACCACAAACAACTGCATCAGTCTCCGGCTGGAGATTGAGCGAGCCTTAAAAGAGGGGAACTACAACATCTTTTGCCGGGTGGGTAGAAACCCACCAAGCGCATCACCCCTCATGGCGAAGGCACCTCCTCCGGGAAGAAGACCATGTACGTGGCCTCCACCTACATGATCAACGGAGGTAAAGGTAGGCCACACAAAGCGGCGAGAAGGCCGGACAATGACTGGAAAGACGAGCAAGTCGTCTTTCCAAAAGTCCGAGGCGGACTGCGCGACAGGCGTGCCGTCGTTATTACAGGCCAACTGGCGCATTACTGCACCGAGCGTCTATTCATCGACCTGGGCAGTACTTCTGATATAATCTACGAACAATGCTTCAACCAGTTTGACCAGGAGGACAAAGACCGGTTGCAGGCAGTAGATTACCCGTTGGCCCGGTTCGCAGGGGAAACTGTCTTTCCCCTGGGCCAGATTACTTTTCCTGTGCGTCTTACCAGCGGAAGGCACACAAGAACAGAAGAGGTAAACTTTATGGTTTTACCTCACACCTCCAGATATGACGTACTCCTTGGGAGGGAATCCCAAGGCGATTTCAATATGATTACGTCCGTCCCCCACTCTGCTGTCGGTTTTCCAACCGAATCGGGGATCGCGATAATCTACGCACACAGAGACGTCATGATGTCGGACGAAATACGTCCGACCAAGGTCGCAAGGCCCACCCCCAACAACCAACCAGAAAAATGGGTTCTCAACGCGAGATACCCAGAACAAAAGGGTACATTGGGTCACGCCTTGTCCCCGACCACCAAAGCGCACCTGAAGCAGCTTCTCTTCAGGAACCAAGACATTTTCGCATGGACCCCCGCAGACATGACATGGGTCCCACGTGATATCGCGCAACATCACTTGAATACCTTGCCAGGTATCAAGCCTGTAATCCAAGGCCAACGCCACCTTGGATCCGCTAAAAACCAGGCGATGCAAGAGCAGGTCGAAGAACTGCTCTCCGCAGGCATCCTGCGGGAAGTTAAATACCAGACTTGGTTATCCAACCCAGTCATGGTAGAGAAACCATCCGGGGCTGGCGCATGTGCGTCGATTACAAGGACCTCAACAAAGCCTGTCCCAAGGATTGTTACGCACTTCCAGAAATCGACGAAAAGGTCGATAATCTCGCACCATTCAGGTGGAAGTGTTTCCTCGATTGCTACAAAGGTTACCATCAGGTACAAATGGCAATCGAGGATGAAGATAAAACGGCATTCCGCACTCCTACCGGGAATTACTGTTATACCAAAATGCCGTTTGGGTTGCGCAGCGCGGGCGCAACCTACCAAAAACTGATGAACGACACTTTCCGCGGGCAAATAAGCAAAAGTGTCGAAATCTACATGGACGACCTAGTCGTCATGAGCATGGCGGAAGATACCATGCTCACAGATATCGAAAGAACATTCCAGACTCTGCGAAGCGTTAACATAAAGCTCAATCCAGGGAAATGCTCGTTTTGAATGGAAGAAGGCAAATTCCTTGGGTTCATCGTAACTAAAGATGGATTCAAGGTAAACCAGGAAAAATTTCAGGCGATCGAGGGCATGCCATCGCCTTCAACAATGAAAGATATGCAGCGACTGGCCGGCAGGCTAGCCGCACTCAACAGATTCTTAGCCAACCATGCAGCTAAGTCTTACCCTTTCATCAAGACCCTGCGGAACTGTTTAAAGAAAGAACAATTCCAGTGGACCGCAGAGGCTGAGAACGCTTTCCGAGAAATGAAGGAGTGTTTGATACAACTCCCAACTTTAACCGCACCACGCAAGGATGAGCCACTCATATTATACCTATCTGCCGCGGACAACGCGGTAGGTGCGGTATTGATAGTGGAGCGGGAGGGGGTTCAAACACCCATCTATTACATCAGCAAGATGCTCAACGACCCAGAGACGAGATATTCAATAACGGAGAAGTTGGTATTAGCATTGGTGCACGCTTCACGACGGTTGCGACGCTACTTCGCAAATCATGTCATCACAGTACTAACCAATTACAGGATCGGCCCGATCCTATCCAAACCTGACATCTCTGAGAGGTTAGCAAAATGGGCAATAGAGCTGGGCGCGCACACGCTGAACTATAAACCGCGCCCCGCGATTAAAGGCCAAATCTTAGCTGATTTCGCCGCCGAAGTACCGGTGAATCGCATCCAAGAATACGAAGAAGCACAAAACCCTGCACCAACACCATCTTCCTCAGAAACATGGGCACTATTCACCGATGGTGCCTCCAACGAGGAAGGTGCAGGCGCAGGGCTGCGACTCATCAGCCCTGATGGTCAAGAGCTTACATATGCAATCCGCCTCGATTTCAAAAGCACAAATAACGAGGCAGAATATGAGGCCCTACTGGCAGGACTACGTTTAGCAGTCAAACTCGGCGTGCAACATCTGGAAGCACACGTCGACTCTTTGTTGGTTGCAGGACAGATACGCGGCGACTATGCCGCAAAGGGGGATATCATGATCCTCTACCTCGAGCAAGCCCTGCAACTAACATCAAAGTTCACTTAATTTAATATCCGACATATTAACAGAAGTGAAAACAAATCCGCGGATGCACTCTCAAAACTTGCATCCACCAGCTTCCAACACCTGGCAAAGGAGATACGCATCGAAATTCTACAAAATCCTTCAGTACCCCTGCGCCAGGTCAACGTCATCCAATACGGCACAACATCATGGATGACACCAATTATTGCATATTTGCAATCAGGTGTGACTCCCGAAAGCAAGTCAGAGGCACGGAAGCTACAATACAAAGCATGCCATTATCAAATGGGAGACGGTATCTTATACCGCAAATCATACCTAGGGCCACTCCTACGATGCGTCAACCCCCAGGATGCCACATACCTCATCAGAGAGATACACGAGGGTATGTGCAGCATACACGCAGGACCACGCATGGTAGTGGCCAAAATCATGAATGCTGGGCACTACTGGCCCGGCATGCACCTGGACGCCGTCAAAGAGTTGCGCAAATGTGTTAACTGTCAGCGACACGCTCCAAAAACATTGCGCCCCAAGAACAACTTGGTCCCGGTCACGACCGCCTGGCCTTTTCAGAAATGGGCAATCGACGTGGTCGGACCCTTCCCAGACGCACCAGGCGCAGTCAAATTTATCATAGTAGCGGTTGATTACTTCACAAAATGGGTAGAGGCGAAACCGCTCGCCTCAACCACTGCTATGATAACACGGAAATTCATATGGGAACACATCATCGGTCGTTTCGGTCTACCAATGTGCATCGTTACCGATAATGGCACCAACTTTGCTGCTGACGAATTTCAAAAATGGCTAGAAGAACTACACATTGAACATATATTCTCATCCATGGCACATCCGCAAGGAAACGGCCAAGTTGAGAGTATCAACAAAAGTCTAGTCGAAGGCATCAAAGCAAGGTTGGGAACAGCCAGGCGTGGCTGGGTCGATGAACTCCCAAGTATCCTATGGGCTCACCGCACAAGCCCAAAAAACGAGCAATGGGGAGACACCTTTCAGCCTAGTTTATGGCTCAGAAACGATGATACCCGCGGAAGTAGGCCTCCCTTCACCCAGAATGTTGGCTATTGAAAAAATAGACAACAGTATGGAACGCAGGATTGACTTAGACCTCTTGGAAGAAAGGCGTGAAAACGCTGCTATCAATGAGGCTAAGTACAAATCCAAACTGGAAAAGTACTACAACTCGCGTGTCCGCGTTTGTACTTTCAACTCGGGAGACTACGTCCTCCGTGACAATGAAGCATCTAATGCTGAACGCCCAGGAAAACTTGCCCCCAAGTGGGAAGGACCCTACCTCATCAATGAGGTCTTGGGAAAAGGCGCGTACAAGTTGCAAACGTTAGAAGGCGAACCTATCGCACGTACATGGAATGCACAACAGCTTAGACGCTGTTACATGTAAGCCATGTTTTTACATTTTCATGTAACCTATCGGGCCGCAGGCCATTTGCAATTAAATAAACGAGCAATTCAATGCAATATTGTTTGTTACTACTATTACAAATGCGTGTTCCACTTTGCGGTATCCGCAAAAACAGATTGGCAAAATCTTCATTCGCGATACCGACACAAAGTGTCAACCACACACAAATATTGTAATAGGCCAGCAAAAGGCAGAATATTAAGTGTCTATCCGGCCGGATAGACAAGTTTTTACAAAACTTACACAATTCCTAAACCCTAAAAAGGTAAACAATGGATTTGACGCGTACTCATACGACAAAGGTATGGAGTATACTTGACCCCATTCACAAATGGGTAGAGTTCCGGATATACAAGTTTTTACAAAACTTACACAATTCTTAAACCCTAATGGGGCAAATGACGGAATTGACGCATACTTATACCACAAAGGTATAGAGTATACTCAACCCCATTCACAATGGGTAGAGTTCCGCATACATACGTTCAAACATGCAAGAAGTAAAAACACTTGTACAAATTGAGCAGCAGTTAAACTTTACATTCAAAAAATTCAGGCACCCACGCGGTGCACAACGGGTTTACATGAAGTTTCTAACATATACAAGAGGAAAACAAAAAAGGGGCACACAGGCCAACCTAAACCCTATTTTGAACCACTGGTACCCGCGCCATCTTGGCCGCCACCAACAGGATTCTCCTCTTCTACATCGGCATACAGCATCCGCAACCGGTCTACGTAATCCGCAGCCTCTAAACAATCGTCCAACTTCTCCACGCAAGAGAGGGACGTATCATAAAAGGAGGCAACAGCCGCGTTAAGGCGCGCTTCGGTGTCCACGTCACGAAACCCGGATCGCTCTTCAGTATAACCGCCTTCAGACATGACGTTTATGTGACCAATACAGCGGCTGTAACCAACTTTAAAACCGGCATCGCGGGCACGTTCCTTGACCAAGTCCAAACCAGTTGCGGTTTCAGGTGCATCCATGATAGCCTAAACAATCTGCAATAAAAGAATGATAAGACTCGCATGCTAATCCAAGTAAACACAAAGGCATGGAGTACTTACACGTGCAATGCCGTGACACCGCATCCATTCACGATCAGCCTCAAGCTGGTTAAACGAAGAAGTCAGAGCATCTCTGGCTTCAACAGCAGCATTAGCCCACTCTTCCGCTACCGTCACGCGGGCAGTGATATCCGCGAGCTTACCCTCGCGGGTCTGAACCTCAGCCTTTCAAAACCAAGAAATAGTTTACATAAAATTAGTAAACATTCTCAAAAGGCGGAAAGAAAAATACAACAGGAATAACGAATCATACCTGAAGTCTGCTAACAACCTGCTTCAAACGGGTCTGCTCGGCATTCGCCTATTGAAGAGCCTTCGAAGCATGGCTTTCCCTCTCTTTAGCCTATTCAAGGGCCTTTGCAGCACGAGCCCCCGTTTCCTTGGCCTCTTCAAGCGCCTTTACAGCCCGGGCCTCCGCCTGCTGCGCTTTAACCGCAATCACCTCAGCTGCAGCCTTCTCTTTGCCCAAGGCAACGTTCGCTGCCTTGGCATTCGTCAACTCCTGACGAGCACGAAACAGATTGTCATTCTGCTTAGCCCAAGATTCGTTCCACTTCTTGCGCTCATCGGAAAACTTTTCGTTCCAACTCTTGCGTTCATCAGAAAGTAACTTGGCAAGAGTACGAACCTGTTTCAGCTCAGCAGTTGCAGCCCACTCTGCAGTCTTTTTCTGCTTATCAAAAGCAGCTCTATCTCTTTCAAGCTGCTCCGCACCCGCACGTGCAGCCTTCACCAACTCTTCCGCTTCGGCCCGCAAACGAACAGCTTCTTCTTCCCTGCGGCCTAGCACAATCTTCCAAAATGGCATTCGCCACAATGGAACTTCCTACTAACATCGAAGAAAGTTGGTTGATGCGTAGCTCACGGGGTGCGGCACGGGCACGTTCAGTTTCAAATGGGGTGCCCAGACCACCCAGAATCTCCCTGCACGCGGAAGGATCGTTGGAAATATCATCCCCCTGCATAATCGTCCAGGGGGGTCGGTGATAAACTGTACTTCGATCCTGAGTATAGGTGCGGTAATAATACTCCAATTCAGACTCCCCTGGCTGAATCGGAGGCCCATCATAACCCGCACCACCGGAAGAAGAACCGGTAACCTTCTCACCAGCAGAAGCTTTCTGCGGCTCAGCATCAGTTTTCTGTTTCCCAGCATCGGAAAACCTCAAGTCCAATCCATTGCCATCATTTGGGCTGATCAGATTGTTGGAGGAATCCACAGTATCAAATATCTGGGAAGCAGTCTTCTCCACCATCTTCTCCACTTGCACGGTGGGATCAGGGGTCACCTCAACAAAAGGTGCCGCAGGCTCCTTTGGCACCACAGGCTCCTTTGGTACCCCCGCACCCGCAGCTGTGGTATGCGAGGGAGACAAAGGTGCATCAAAGAAAGAATATCCTGCATCTTCGGTTTCTGCAATATAAACAAGGCAATAACTATCAATAAACAAGTTGTGTTTACAAAACACTTGCAACAGTTATATACTTACCAGCAGCAACCGCAGGCTTCTTTTGCGCCGGAGCAGCCCTTTTAGACTGCAGCTTCCGATGCTTCAATTCACCACCACCAGCAGCCTTTTGCTCTGGTTCTCTCTTCTTACCAACAACGGGGGGGCCCGCAGCGGTCCCACCCGCAGCCGCACCACTACCTAGAACACCCAAACCCTCAAAGGTATCAGATACTACCACGTAATCGGTATATCTGTGATAACAAGATCGATAGGTACCTGCGGCCTGAGACACCGGAGGAGGGGCAACTGACCCCTCAGCTTTCTCCTTACCACAACCCCGCGTGGTTTTCTTCACCTGCTTCTTTTCCACGTGCTTCTTGGGGATACGCTTTTCAAACTTCCCCAGATCCCCAAGAATACCTGCATCGAAACAATGAAGCAAACAAGTTACAAAGGTGATCTATGAAAACAAGAGCAACTACAATAAAAATACCTGGGCCTTCTGGCACGGGTGCCTGCAACACATCACGTTTGGGTACGCGGAAGTTGCCAACAATTTCTAGATTAAAACCTTCCCGTAGCTCAACCGGAATCAGCTCAACTTTGCCCTTGAAATCGGGCTCAAACATCCTCCACAGACCAACCGCAGGCTCTGATACAACACATG
The DNA here is from genome assembly GCF_002127325.2 of Helianthus annuus. NCBI lineage: Eukaryota > Viridiplantae > Streptophyta > Magnoliopsida > Asterales > Asteraceae > Helianthus > Helianthus annuus. The sequence continues at coordinate 158,525,838 of NC_035441.2, read as the reverse complement.
CATGCATATTACTACAAGGATAATGAAGCAAGGAAAACAATAAAGAGTAACAGGCTTACCACCACTCTTTTCCCGCACAACGGGCCTTGCCTTCCTGTCCGGCCTAGTAAGCATCATCCGCAACACCCACAGCTGGTTGTTGTCTAACTTCTTGAGTTCAATAGGCCGCAGCCTAGAGAACCAGTCCACAGTCTTCGCGGTGGCAACAGGAATATCTTCATCAGTGACACCAATATTGACATCCCGGAAAGTCATATTGGCATATACCGCACAGGCTTTAACATAGAAGAATTTCTTCTTCCAGCCGGTCACACCCTTAGGGGGTGTCATCAACTTCAAACTCCCATGTGATTAAAAGAGAAAAATCTGGTGTTCACCGTCAACTGGTAAAACCGTCGGAAATTCTCAACAGTAATGGGCAAGCCATGAGCACGAAAGGTATACTCAAAGTTCCTGATTCGGAACATCCCAAATGGACTAAGTTAGGAGATATGGAGATGATAGTACTCCAACACCTCCGCAACAAACACCGTCACTGGCAACCGAAGGTTGCCTTCGGTGAAAAAATCTGCCCACATGGTAATATAACCGGCCGGAGCATCAGCACCGGTGTCCCCCTCTTGTGGGTAAGTGGCTTTCCAATCATCAGCCATTTTTACAGTGGTCATTAAGGTCTGAAAACCACCCTTTGACCACTTCAACACCGGTAACCCACCACCGGGAGCATCGACGTCATCATCTTCGTCTTCATCAGTCGCCACTACCGGCTGTTCAGGGTTCTCACCCTCCACATTGTGCGGATTCGATGGTTCAGCCATCAGAAATACAGAAAGTGAGTTCGAAAAACTCAAAAAACCTCACCGGAAACTTCAAACAATTGATCGGAGAAGACAAAGTAACCTTCTTTCTCTCACCGGCAAATTTTTGAAATTTCGAATAAGTGAGGGGAAACCACGAACAGTTTCCCCTTATATACCCATCGCAATTAATGCGGAGGGAGAAACTGAATCATCACGTTCAAAAAGAGCGAATTACGCGACACCACGTGTCAAGCGCCGTTTCCGCTGACGGTTACCACGCGCGCGTGGCCGCCCACGCGCCTGACAAGAGAGACCTTTACACTCCTTGCTACAGTGCATTTAATGCCTCGGGCAGTGCAAATGTCCTTTCATTTCAGCACATGCCAGAATGATCTCACCAACTTCCACCAACTCACACGTGAGATCAGCCACGTATGCAACAAAAAGCGACTACATTATCCAATTATAAGCGGCATGCGGTTTCTCTGGTATACCGCACCATAACCCATACCGCATGTCGTTTTTTTACATTCCCCATAAAATAGCCAAAAAAATATATCTTTCCATGGTTAAGGGGTATAAACATGTCCGCACATACCCACGAGCACACGTGGAATATGCGGAGATGAAACACACGAGCCCGTACAGGTGTGTCAGATACTCAGAACCAGCGTTGTTCTTTGGACTTAACCGCATCTCAGAAACAGGTAAACCGCATTGCCTTCATTCTCTTCAAGCTTCAAATCCCTCCTGTCCGGTTCACAACCACAGAGGGTGAATAAACAACTTCTTTAACGAGAAGAAGGAAGGGAATGTACGCGTACGCACATCAGCAACCCTGAATACTGATCCTTCAAGAGCCATATCCGAGCAACACACCCGTTTCAAGCGAATATGGGGTGACAAAACCGCAGACACTCATGAGTCGCTGCGGACACAACCATAGCTTCCGCAAACGGTTGCTACGGAAGAGCCACAACTAAGTCTTCACATCGAGGAACGAAACTACTTCAAGGAAAACTCCTCAGTATTGGAGCGTGAAGGAAGATGCCTAAGGAAGAGATGCGGACAAGATCCCTAATGATCATACGAGATCTTGTCGAACAACAAGCGATCGAATAAGCGGTAACAAGTCTGCTTATGACTTTGTTACCCTACTTGTAAGATGGATAGAATAAACAAGGGTGGGCATCACCATACCTATGACCATGTTTATTTGACCATTATCCAGAATCACGCTGTTCGACCAAACATGGCCAACAATGACGCAAGTACTCAACTTCGTCCCCACAACCGTGGCCAACAATGTCAAGCAACGAGGTAACCGCAAAGGACGTGCGGTTACTAGAGAGCTAATTGGAAGAACATGAACACCCCACAAAAGGGATCATCATTTGATGTCCAATCATGACATCAAGAAACTCTCTTCTTCATTCACCACTTCAAAGGTTGGTTCGAAGTTTGTGCATACGCCCAGCAAGGTCTCAGGTTGGTTCGACACACCAACAGGTGGCACCCAACCCGAGGCTGAGAATTTCGCATCAGACGAATCATTCTCACCGGTACGGAAGAGGCATCAAATGACTCTTCCAGACCTCCAGCTTGATTTACAAAGAGCAAAGACCATCCACTTGGTCTAGAATCTTCTCCAGACTCCAAACTACCTTCTAAACATCATAGTCCAGTACTCCTCCCACATGCAACTTGCATATGGCAGCAACACTAGACTGGGGGGACTTGAAGGGGTATGGTCCCAGATCTCGCGTCAGCATCGACCGCGAGTGACCATTACCCTTATCAAAACCCCCACTAGCTAACAACCTACTTGTGTCCGTGCGGGAACGCATCGACACAGTGGTTGAATCCAATCTGTCCAGTGATGGAGGAGGACTTACCTGGAATATGAGAACGGTAGGGTGATGCGGCATAGCATCACATCTGGTGTATGAAAACGGAAGTATTCACAGCGATGCGGCCTAGCACCGCGTCCAGTGAACACTACGTAAGTAACAGACTGACGTGGCGTAACCTCCACACCCGACAAGCCTTACACACCTGCAAAGGTGCAGCATGTCGTCAGTCTGTCCATCATCCTCCTCCTTCACTCCTCGGCTATAAATACCAACCCCAAACCAGGTTTGAGGTATCTCTTCACAACTCTCTCACTACTACTACTATCATACTTTGCTTCCCAAGCAGATTACTGATTCTTACGCCGGAGAGTGGTAACAAGGAGCACCCCCACCCCCATCCTCCTTGTTGCGAGTCATGGTTTGTTTCCTTGTGCAGGAGATCAACCCACCGGTGATCCAGCCAGCGATCCTCGAGCGGAAGGGATTAACCCTTCTTGACGAGATCAGTGAGTTAACCCTGCCAGGTTAACCATTGTTTCATCAGTACGGGTACGCACAAAAAAGGGTACTGGTACCGAATTTTATATAGAACTTTAAGAGTTTTTTAAGTTATGTTTTATATTGGTATTATGGTATTTATAATACTCGTATCGATTTTACCTATTTGGTACCCGTATCGTATTGGTACCCGTATCGGTTTTACTTATTCGGTACGTATTATATTCATACTCATGTCGGTTTGACTTATTTAGTACCCGTATGAGTGCTAAAAATAATAAAATTAGAACAAAGTAGTATCAAAGCGGGTACCGTACCGAAATACTTGTACCAATACCCGTACCATATTAATGTACTCGTTACGGTATTTGGTACCCAATTTTGTTTAAATTCGGTATCCGTACAAGTACAAGTACGACTACTATACCAATCTCATCCCTAGTTTGAATAGTGCCAATATGCTAATATGAGCCTTAGAGACTTTACTAACTTAAGACTTTTTTCTGAGTTTAGTGCTTTGCTAACTTCCGCCTATTATTTTTTGTTTGCCTTTTTTATTTTAATTTTTTTAACGATCAAGACCGACACATGTACAAAAAAATCGTTTTCAACCTTTGAATATTTTTTAACGAACTGAAAACGCGGCGATACCATTTTTGACATGTGTTTTAACGTTTTTTTGTTTACTATAACGAGTGCATCAAACCGACTGAGTTTCTATCCTTTTCTTTTACGTTTACCTTTGTTTTACCTTATTGTTTTAACTTTTATTATTATTTTAATGTTTAGAGCCCCGAGTTTAATGTTTAGAGCCCCGAGGTATGACTCAAATAACATTAACACATTTAGATATCATTTTGTCTTTTTGTCATGGTATGCGATACATAGTAAATTCTTACCGCGTCTCGACGCAACGCGCGGATGACTACGACCCTAGGTATACATAAAATTTGGTTACTTTTGTTTATTTTTCTATTTAAGACATTTTTTGTTTTATTCTTTGGTTTTTTTTCCCTTTTATGTTTTTTTTCTGTATTTTAATCATAGTTGTACATAAAATATTAATAGGTGATGCGTGTCGAGTGTGTTATGTTTTTATTGATATTTTAAACCCTTTTTAACACATTAGTCAAGTTTTAAATTTATAAAACACGATATTTTACTAACACTAAACACACATATGGGCAAGTGCACCCATCGTTAGCGTAGTATAGCATTGGTAAGATACCGAGGTCGTCCAAGGACACAAGAGCTTTTAATACCGGTTTATCCTCAACGTCTAATCAAATCAAAAGTTTGAGAAAAGGTTTTTAACATGAAAAATAAAAACTAAAAATGCTGAAAAATAAAAATAAAATAAAAACAGATAGACAAGATGAATCACTTGGATCCGACTCGCCTTTAATGTAACCTTTGATGATTTCCGCACTTTTACGCTTTTTAAGAGATTATCTTAGTTATAGTAGTAGGCCCCTCTTTTGAAGATGACGTTACCCTCAACCCAGTGGTTTGAGTCAGCAAGGATACAATCCCAAAGGGTCGGAATATTGGAGAATATTAATTAAGTTATTAATGCGTAATGTGGTAGGCCCCTCTTTTGAAGGTGACATTACCCTCGGCTAAGTGGTTTGAGTCAGCAGGGATACAATCCCAAGTAGCCGGGTTAATGTATTAATAGTAGTTTACATATGAGGGGATCAAGGCATTCGCACCCCCGCCATCCAATACCAGTGGGTATTGAAGGAGGTCCTAGTAAGCTTGACCCAGGTCCTTACAGGATCTATACACTGAACAAGGCAAGAACCTTACCAAACTATTCCCTTAACCCCCGACCAGGTAGCTAACATATCTCTATATAGACCGTAGAGATATGAATGGTGAAAATCTTTTATTTTATATAGACAGTAAAATAATGCCAAGACACCACGGACAAATGATAAGGAAGTTTCACCTTCAACATAAGAAACTAGTTATTAAAATCATTAACACAAAACCAAATAAAAAGTGCGTAAATATTAAAAATCAAAAGTATTACATTAAATGCTTGTATTCACCAAGTGATGTAAGAGACTTGGGCAAACATGGCCTTTGATTGTCAAGAACTCTTACTATCAATCTTGGATCCCGAGACTACTACACACACTCTAAGGTGGATGATGGATGATGGTGGTGGATGTGGGTGTTGTAGTGGTGGTGGAGTGTGGGTGAAGTGGGAGAGAGGTGGTTTGCCAAGGGATGCCTTTGAAGTGAGCCAAACACCCCTATTTATAGCCTGCACAGAAGCCCGGACACGGCCCTGTGTCCATCCTCTTTCTCTTTCTTCATTTATTACAATTTGTCTGCATTAGCTCCACACGCCCTCGTGTTGGTTGGGCACGGCCCCATGTGCAGAAGCGTATCTGTACTATCAAGATTTGCAAGATTCTGCGAATCTTAGCGTTGACCACGGCCCATGTTGAGCTGAGCACGCCCCCGTGCTGGGAATAGAAGCTTCTATAGCTTTGTCTTTTCTGCAGACATCTTGCCACGCCCCCGTGTCCGCTGGGCACGGGGCCGTGGTCAGCCTTCTGTTCTCTTATTTTTGCTTGGGAAGATGCTGTCGAGGGGTCGGGCATGCCACGTTTATTCCTTTTCTTGTATTTATGTTAGATTTTGCTGCATATTTGTTCCTTTTGTTCATTTAAGCTCATTTGGTCCTGAAAATACAAAAGGAAGACAAAAACACACTTTTTCCAACATTAGTACTAAAAAGGGTTAGTTTTATGCCTCATTTGATATAATTTATATGTTGCATTTTACACACATCTATAGGTGACTTTCTAAAACGAAAGAAAACTTATTTTCAATTATATTGTATAAGTATAAACTTTATTTTCAATTATATTATATGAGTTTAGTCCACGTACAAATAGCCTTATCATACAAAACGTACGAAAGGCATGAAAATGCAAAAATAAATGTGGTGGCATTTTCGTAATTATTTGCTCATAGAGTAATTATCAAAATTACTCTACAAATGATCTTGTAAGGTAATTTTGATCTTGTAGGGCAATTTTGTAAAATGCTCTTATAGGGTAATTTTGAAACTTGCAGAGTAAATTTGATATACTTGTAAAGTAATTATTATACTATACAAAATTACCCTACAAGATCAAAATTATCATACAAGATCAAAATTACCATACAAGATCATTTGTAGATTAATTATGATACTCTACATAATTAATCTACAAGATTCAAATTACCCTACAAGAACAATTTATAAAATTACCCTACAAGAACATTTTACAAAATTACCCTACAAGATCATAATTACCCTACAAGATCATTTGTAGAGTAAATTTGATAATTACTCTACGAGTAAATAATTACAAAAATGCCACCGCATTTTTTTAACTTTTAACCCCGTTCGTACGTTTTGTATGACAAGGGACTTTATATTTGAACTTTTGTCTATATTATATATGTATAAAGTATTGAAAAACAAAGGGGGCTGCAATCCGATGCAACACACCCGTTTGATATATATTTTATTGTTAATTTAAAATAGGTACATATTTCATGTGTATTAATGTTTATTAATTCAACTAGTTTTATACCCTACGCGCGTTGCGGGGCGCTAAACCGAATTTTCCCCGGTTTAATAACATGTAGGTTCTCGATGAAACGTATGTGTGAAAACTGGTGAATATGGGTTAAAATTTCTCGATGGTTCATCTTCTGTCCCCTGTTTTCAAGAAAAACGTGACAACGTTAGTCGTTGGGTGTAACAAAAAGAAGGCATATTTATAGGTACTTACAACATTTGATGTATGTGGTTGTGTAAAGATTGATGAAACTACTTTGATAATCTCAATAGAGCATGTCAAAAGTAAGTACAACAGCTAAGCAAATTCAAGTTAATATGAAGCTCAAACCTAAAATTGTATCTAAGAAGTTCTAGTTATTAGTGGCAATCAGCCTTCATCAGTTGGCTTTAAAGGCAATAAACTGTTACTCAAGTGAAAGTTTAATTCGTTGAGTGGAAGAATTCAGAGAAAATACTCATAGGACAACACCTAACCGTTTGACCCGTTCCCCCTCCAGCTAAACTTTTTGGATTCAAAGAAAATACTCATTGGACAACACCTAACCGTTTGACCCATCCCCCCTCTAGCTAAACTTTTTGGTTAAACGCGTCAAAAAATGTCATTTTTTAGGACGAGTTGAGATAGGGTTGACTCGCTAACATTAGAAAGTTTCTACTCAGAAAATGATAATTACTTGCAACTTACCATGAAGTTATCTTAGTAAAATCCGAGAGAGTTACTTACCAGAGGTGACAATGGGTCAAACAAATGCCATTCCAAATAAGCTTGTGGTAGCCAAACAATAGTCATAAGAAACGCCACGCCACCAGGCCCGCGAACTGCTATCCAGATCATTCGTACTAGAACGCGGTACCGATCACCAGTTATCCGTGATCTGAATCACCAACATGCATAGTTCTCGCTAGTTTCAACAAAAGTGTCCTGATCGCGGAAATTTCGATTTATTTCATCAAAAAACACGTTTCCGATTGTATGGGTCGGTGATTAGGAACGAAATTTACCGTACCAGAATTTGAAATGTCAAATCACTTAATTGGCGCTATATATAACAGCTTCATATCCAATCATCGGTATGTCAAGGGTTTTTTTTCCCGCTGTGTATTAATTGGCGCCATATACACACTGTCGACAAAGGGTAGATCAGGTTTTTGAATTTCCTGATTACGAATTTTCTTTTATGAATTTTCTATTATGATTATGATATGAATTGAAATCTAATGAAAGATATATTTTACTTTTTTGTATATATACCAGACTATATGGTACACCGTATCACGAACCGAATTGGTGTTCCCAATTGTACCGCTTTTTGTACCGCATACCGAAGTGTTGAGCCAAACCACTCCATTTGATTCGTAAAACGGATTCATTCCAAAGGAAATAAATATCAGTTTTCAAATACGGAAAGCAAAATATATGATAGGTAAGTAGTTAATAGAACTTACAGACATAATCACAGCAGTGCTTCTCTTGTATCTTTGGATAGGAATGTTTTACCGGCTGGTTCAGCCTTAACATCTGTGATGTCACACCCCAACCGATGACGGAAACATCAGGGCGTGGCACTGAGCGAAACAGATTGTCCAGGAGAAATCCATAACAACTAATTTACCAGATATTTAAATATTATGCCTCATACCATAACATACCAAAGTAAATAATTATTACAGCCCAAATATCTCAAAGACAAATAACATGTTTCGACAACTCAGATTTAAATTGTTTGTTTCAAGACTCTCAGTCCTACTTGATTCCACAAAAGCAGGTAAAGCACAGCATCCTAAGCACCTATCACATACGTTAAAATAAAGGTCAATACACACAGTGTAAAGGTGAGCATACAACTTTGATAATAATAATAGAGTTTGAAATAGTTTACGCATAACCAGCATGTAACATTTACGAAGTGAAGGCAAGTAGGTTATCGACAGAGAAATATGCACAGACGTGACTGCGAGTTGTAGAATGCGCAACACATATCCCCACTGAGACACGTGAAGTAAAGCCCTTAACAACCCCTGTCCATGACAGGTGCTGAGTCCAAACTATAGTACTATCGTTGCTAAGGTGTCAGGCAACAATCACTGTGTTAACATAACATACAAGCATTCATCGAATAACACGTAGCATGCAATAACGGTTAGCATATAAATAGTGTTTGCGTTGTGTGATTGATGTGATTTGAATATAGTTAATGTATGTAACACCCAAAAGTGCGTAAAGCAAAAAGGGATCGAGTATACTCACAGATTGTCTTTAACTAGTAAACACTCTCTAGGATTGAAGGGAGCGCTGAGAGAGATTAGCCTGAACAGTTAACGATAGCATAAACGATAAGCAGCGCGTAAATCGGTGCAAAGTACCAAGTGTCGGATGGTAATCCGATCGGATGTCCAGTCGCTCGGATGTCAATCCGTTCGGATGGTCATCCGACCGGATGGACATTCGATTGGATTGACATCTTGTTTGGTAAGGATGTGTTTGTGTATGATGGCTTTGAAGTTTTCGTTGCAGCATTTTGAAAACAGAGAAGTATCTCTACCCTTCAGGTCGATCGATCGAATGGCGGTTCGATCGGGTAACGATCCGATTGATAGGACACTTAGTGAGATCAAGTTCACAGCAGGGTTGTCACTCGATCGGATTGCAATCCGATCGGGTGGCAATCCATTGGTTACTGAACATGTTGAAAATTTTTTAAATGTTGAAGTTCCAAATGTCACATGGTCGGATGGTCGTTCGATCGGGTGGCAATCTGATCGGACGGCAATCCGTTCGAATGAAAATCCATCCCAACGACCTAATCGTTTTTGACACTTGATTGTTTTGAAGGTGTGATGTCGTGCTAAAATCCCATCTTGACCCAAGTGACCCGATCGAACAGGAATCACCCTAATCCGACCAGTTAACTGTTCGAGACGGTTTTTCATGTTTAACCCGAAATCGGTAGTCTCTTTGATAGAAACCATATTTTGAACCAACACATCACTAAGAAGGAGTAGAAGATCAGTACAAGCTCCGATTCTATCGGTTTTGAGTGCGTCGAGTGTAAAAGAGTTGAAAGAAAGTTAGAAAACCATCTTTCAATCCTTTTAACCATGATTATGTGTAGATCTATGCGAAAACATTGGTTAATCTTGTGGAAATCCTTCAAATCTGAGCTGTTCTTGGTGGTATGAGGCCAAAGCTTGAAGTTCCTAAGAACTCCATGATGACATCATTCTAGAACACCTCAAATCCATTGGTTTCACGGTTAAAAGTTAAGATTCAAAAGAGAAAATGATGAAGGAGTGCGTGTAGATCATAGAAGTACAAGATTTAGGTTGGAAACTTACAAGAATCGCGAGAAATCGAGGGAAATGAGTGCTTGAGCGAGTTGGTCGAGTGAGAGTGCTGTCACATCACAAATGATGTGACAGGAGGGTATTTATAGGGTTTCCAAAAGAGGAAAGTGCACAGGGTCGGATTGGCCACCGATCGGATGGCAATCGATCGGATGGCCACTCGATCGGATGACCACTCGATCCAGGTGTCCGGCGCGTTGAGTTTTGTCGTTTCGATTCGCGTGTTGAGCGTTGCGATGTGTTTCGAGCGAGTGATGCGATAGGTTATTAATAAACACACAAATACTATATCTAACATACAATCATCATAAATAACTTGCGTTTAGCGTTGGCGATTCGATTGCGATAGAGTTGTGATTGCGTTTCGATTAATCACCACAAACATAAACATAATTAAACATGCACAAGTAACACATACATAGCACTCACACGTAAAACAATATCCAGAACACATAATTCGAGCTGCGAATGCGATGCGATGAGCGATAAAGCGATAAATCATGCGGTAAATAGCGATTAAACCTCGATCATTAAGAAGTACTCCACATAATACAACTAATACGATAAAATAAATAGACTATATGCAAGTCAAAGAAGTCAAAACAGGAGTTGAGCAAGGAGTGACATATCGCAATTAGCAATCTTTTCTTCCTTTGACTTCAATGTTGACTTTGACTTTGACTTCCGAAACACGGGGTGTTACATGTGATCATAAAAAGATTTATCAGCTAAGGCGTATATCCTCTGTGATCAGATATCATAAACATAATAATTATTATCCAAAAACGATATACCATATAAAAATTATTGTATGGTTGGTTTTTTATTCCATAAAAAAACTGACAAATTAAATGTGACTATGTGCCTTTTGTTCGAAAAATAGTAACGAACTAATATTGTGAATATCTGACATTTAATTGTCCTCTGTATGTGAAACAACTATCTTAAGCAAATAGTCGATCATTTCAAGTTTCAGACATGTTGAGGCCAGGTTGATGGATTAAATTTATAATTTCTTAATACTATTTTAAACAGATTTTCAGGTTGAAAACCGGTTGGTCAGGCCACCTTGCCCAAACCGTTTAATAAACGGGTAAGTCGTGTCAACTTGTGTACGACCTGAACTCATTTAGTCCCAGTCTAAACCCATTTATAGAGGCGCTGTGGCAATGAGTCGTGGCGAGTAGTTTGTCAAAACAGGTTGGTTGGTCAACCCGCAAACACTATTCACTTTTTAATTATTAAGACTACTAACATGCAAAGTATGAACCGTAATCCTAATCCTCCCTTTCAAAACAGCAAAACGCCACAAATTTTCGAAGAACATCACGTAATTAAGAACTGTTGTAAGCAAAATCATGGACTTTGTATTGGTTGTAGTACATTACTTCAACCCATCCACCCGAATAAGTAACAAACAAAAACGAAGAGCAAAACCTGAATTAAGGGTCGAGAACAAAATCGCTAGACCTAAAACAAACTGCGACCACTAAAAGCAAAATGCTGAGAGCTCCATCAATAGTGAACACTGCAAAATAGAGGCAATTCAAATTCAAATAAAACCGCAAATAATAAAACCCATGACCAAACGAATATACCCAAACTTGAATCAAAAGCTAGGTAGAACATAAACACTTAATCGAACAACAATCTAATACATAAATTCAGCACAACCAACAGTCCTAGATCACAAACACACACCAATTATTCACATAAAAACATCAGTCTCATGCTTTAAATCAAAAGAAACCCTAGGTCAGACAAAAATTTATTAAAAAGATGTGAAAACATGCAACACCATTGATTAAGAATTCATATCAAATTTTGCAAAACAAATTGTGCAATACGATCTACAACACACCAAATAACCAAACAAACACAAATCTGTAACAATACCTACTTTTCTCAACTTAAGCTTAACCTAGAACTGCAATTATTAGGATTATGCCGCAACACGTCTAACCAATCACATAATCAACAATCATAGCATAGCCCATTTAATAGTAAAAGCACAGATGCAAAGCATTTTTTTAGTAAACTTATAATCCGCTTACCTCATGTAACTAAAAATAATAAACGATCCGCCTATAGATCACATAATTCTTAACACCTAAATTCAGATAACTTTCTCATAAACAAACAACTTGCCAATCATTCTAATCTTAAACTCTTAATAACTTCATCATTTTCTAAACGAAGATTCAGATCTCTAAATCTCTAACATCGATGATAAACAACAGATGTCGAATCACCAAACAAACAGAACATAATTCATAACACCTAAATTCAGATAACTTTCTCATAAACAAACAACTTGCCAATCATGCTAATTTTAAACTCTTAATAACTTCATCATTGTCTAAACAAAGTTTCAGATCTCTAAATCTCTAACATCGATGATAAACAACAGACGAATCAAATCACCAAACAAACAGATTCAATACGCTTTCAACAATCATTACATCACAAGTACTCAAAAGTAGATCAAAAACAGATCAAATAATCGTAAACTAACAATTTAACCTAAAAAATACATAAAATGAAACACAGATCAAGACCTTTCGGTGCTTAGCATTGAGCTCCTTAGAGACGCTAGCTTTCTCGTTCATATCTGCGAATGAAATTTATAAACAATGATAATAATCGGTTGCAATTGAGTTTGAGATAATGAGATGATTGAGATCTCTCCTGATTTTGTCGGATTATGCGGCGGTGAATCGGATCGCCAGAGATGACGAAGGGGAGAGATCAGGAGGAAGATGGAGATGAAGATATTTGGGTGGTGGTTTTCTAACAATACCGCCGTAGTTTCCATCGTTGGAGCACAGAATGGCCTCCGACCACGTCTGCCGCGCCAACAACCACCTCCATCCCTCTTAATTCTGCTGCTGCTCTTTTTTCCCCTCGATTTCTCTCTTAAAATGGTTTGAGAGCATGAAAACATGGGTTGTTGTGGAAAGTAACTGACCGGACCGCTGGATGCAAACACCTCTTCTTCGGCAAACCAACGCCATCACCGGCGGCAGAACCACCGCATTGGAACACCGCTGCAACCCACCGTGGAAGCGATTCTCACTTTGCATTCTTTCTTGGCCCTCTCTTTCTCTAATATGATATCGAAGAGATCAATGTTTGAAGGGTTTGGTGGTTTTCTACCACCTCCCTCCAGACGGCCTCCAAACGAGACAACGCGTGTCTCATCTGCTGATGAGGCCTTCACAGTCAAGAAGGCCCAATCAGGTTTCACCAGCATAATATGAACTATTCATTTCCTTTGCTTATTAACAAATAGTAATAGTAATATAGAACTTAATATTCAACATAAAACATAATCATATTTTAATAGGATTTTATGTCTAAACAAATGATGATTAAATTTATTAAGTGTTGCTATATCTTATTATTATACATACATACATATATATATATATATATATATTTATATATATATATATATATTAAGACTAAATATACATACTATTAAAAGTAAGTGTTGGTTGATGTCACATCAACCCACCCACTGCTATTTAAAACGTATAACTAAACAAAATTCTATCGACTGCTCTTATTTAATATAGTCATTTAAAACTACTATTAATTACCCACATGTCGCAGCGGGGCGAACACCAGTGTCGCACTACTGTTAATGACCATCAACCCTGAAGTTGCGCCATGTTAATGCAAAAAAACTAAACCGAAACGTAAAACATATAAAAGAATAACTAAGGAGATCTAGGACCGCACGTTACGATAAACTTGTCAAACAAAAAAAATAGACAAAAATAGACGATGTAAAAACGTTTAACACACGCACGTTGCGCCGTGTTAACTCACAAAATTCGGAACGGAACATAAAACGAAAATTTTGCGAAAACTGAAAAGTATAGAGAAACAAAGTTGAAAGTAAAAAAGTTTTGAGGTTAAACTGCAAAAGATGAAAAGTTTTCTAGTCAAAAATAAAAAAAATCAAACAGTTTTGAGTTAAAAGTACATCTATAGTCCCTGTGGTTTACCCATTTTTCACCTTTAGTCCCTAACTTTCTAAAACTACAGCTATAGTCCCCAACTTTTGCAATTCCGTTCCCGGATGGTCCCTGACGCTAATGGTGTTAGTTTTTGGTGTTAAATGGATGTGAAATTACTAAAATACCCTTGTTATTAAAAACAATAACACCCCAGTGCCGGCTATGGGCCTGTGCGGGAAGTGCCACCGCACAAGGCCCATAGTATCATAGGGCCCAAAATTATTTAAAAATATTTATGTTATATATAACTATATAGTAGAAATCAAATATACAGATGCAGTCTTTGGTCTAACGGATGCGCCTCTTGTCTATGGCTTCAGCGTCTCAGTGTTCGAATCCCCGAAGTTTTGTTTTATCCTTTTTACTTATATTTGGGCTCCTCCATATTTTATTTTGTTTATGGGCTTACAGGGGAAAGGCCCCAACTCCCGAATTTCAAGTCAGTGTTTTAGTCATTATTTTTTATTTTTCGTATATAAATTTAAAGGTCCATGAATTTGTAAGTCGTTTGTTTCTCATTTAATTTAATCCTTTACATAAAAATATATGCATCTTTTCTTGTTTAAACTCATAGTTTCTTTTATTTCTCATTTAATCATTTAAATCATTTATATAAAAAAAAAAAAAAAACTTTATCTTTTCTTGTTTAAACTTGTAGTTTCTTCTGTTTCTCATTTAATCATTTAAAATATAAACCTAATTGAACTCAATTTCTAGTTCTATTTATTTTATTTGTATGAAAATGTTCCTATTGCCAAACCAATTTGTGTTGTCAAACAAATTTGATACGTTTACATGTATTATAGTTGTTTTTGGTTAAAGAATTTAAGTGTTGGTTCTTTTTGTTTGTCCGAAGGGCGTTTAAACTAAAGTTAGGTGTATTAGTTTATTTGTAACATAAAAAAGGAAATCGCATGTTATAAACCCAATTCGCATGTTGATAATGCATCGCGTACACAATATACGTTAACCAGCCTCTACTTATATGTGTGTGTTTTATGTTTAGGGGCCAGTTTTTTTTACTCGCACAGGGCCCAAGAATTCTTAAGGATTCTCGGGGACGGCCCTGTAACACCCCCACCCCCTTCTCTCTCTATTTTCTCTCCACTCTCTCCTTTAGAAAAATCACCACCACAACCACCTCCACCTCCACTACCGGCATCACCACTCAACCACCTACACCACTGCCACAACCACCCACCGCCACAACCACCCCGCCGCCATCAACACCATTCAGCCTTTTAATGGAACACCCACGTAAAACCCTCTTATTTCTTCAAACTGAATCTGCTTCTTAGCAAATACAACCACAACAACCATTTAAATATAGCAAAACACAACCAGCACAGATTACAATAGATCAGAACCTGATACATATATGATCCAAACAATTCAATTCCATTCAAACCTCACTGATCACATTAAACCTAAACATCCAAAGCAAATAAACAAAATCAACGTAATGTTCTAACCTCGGCGGCCTTTGTGAGTCGGAAATCGTCTTCCATGGTCCAAGTGAAGTCGTCGGGGACGATGTGGCTGCCGAACTTGTGGGTTGTGTTGGCTTCTTAGGCTAAGGTATGAGTCTATGAGAGGAGAGAGCGTCTCCCTCACTGAACCTTCAGGTGCGACGCGACGAGTTCTGATGCCGGAATCATCATCTGCAGCCGGAATCCTCGTCTGAATCTGGGACTTGAGGGTTGTGTTGGCTTCTTGGCTTTGTAATTGATTGTGTTGTTTAATGCTGGATTGTGTTTTTAAATTGAGTGGTGATGATGGCGTCGACGAAACAACGTTATCAAACCTGCAACAAACACCGGAGTTATTCTTTCCGTCGTCGCCGGCTCTGTTTCTTTCTCTCTCAGTCACTCTCTTCTCTCTTTATTTGCATTATCCTTTCTCTCTCTACGTTTTTGTATTCTCTCTCTCGATATATCTATTCAGTGAAGAGGATAGGTGGTTGATGGTGGGATAAGATTGGGGTGTGTTGGGTATTGAAGATGAGGAAAGGGTATTTATGTCATTTCACACCTTTTTAATTGAGAAAACTAACTGATGTTAGGCCTAGGGACTATTCGAGAACGAAAATTGAAAAGTTGGGGACTATAGCTATAATTTTAAAAAGTTAGGGACTAAAGGTAAAAAAAGGGCAAACCACAGGGACTATCCGGGCATTTAACTCTAAAAGTAAAGAATCAATAAGTTTTGGGTTAAAAGTAAAAAAATCATTTAAAAAAAATCCAGACGCATAAGTTACAACACATTTATGTCTAAACACGTTGAAAATTATATATTGGATAATGAATAACCAAAATGTTATTCAGTTTAGACCGTGGGGTATGGTGGGGCTTGGGTTGGGGTTTGGGTTGGGCATTTGGTGACACGTGTAAAGGGAGCCAGCCCATTGCCAGGTTACGTGTCCGCGGGGTATGGCGGGGCTTGGGTTGGGTCCACCGCGTGGCAGAAAAGTTTTTAAAAAAAATACAAAAAATTTATAAAAAATCACACAACATTTATAAAAAAACCTACAACTTCATTAAAATTTTAAAAATTACATAATCCTAAAAATTACATAATTTCTAAAAAATACAAAATAAAAAAACTTAGAGCGTTAAACAAATTTCAAAAAGGTCGATCTTGTCGAACGCCTTGTTTTCCTTGCCTCGAAACTCTATGTTCGCCACCGTGACCCGGTCCTCGTGACTTAACTCGCCACCGGGAACGGCTTCGTAGAAGCCTTGAAACGCTCGAGCTTGGGCCGTAGCTCGCGCCATTTATGTTGGCACGCGTTGAGGTTGTGGCGGTCGTTACCGACGTTATGTCGGTAGGCCGCGAATGCTTCCGCCCAATATTTTGTTTGGCCCGGTGGCCGCCCCTTCATAGCGTCGACGACGCTAGTGACGAGTGCCATTTCTTCTTCACGGGTCCAGGATGCTATAGTGGTGTTGGGTTCGTGGGATGGGGGGGACCAGCGGGGTAGCGGGTTCAAGACAGTGGGTTCGTGGGGTGGGGTTTTGGTTCGTGGGATGGGGGGGCCAGTGGGGTTGGGGTTATAATATATAGACCTTTGGGGGACCCGGGTGGTGGTTAGAGAAGATGAGGGGATGGGGGGGACCGTTTGAATTTTAAATTTCAAAATTTAAACAACCGCCTAACGTGGCGGGTGAGCCAATGAGATTCAGCCACCTCGCTTGGCCATACCGCCTCGCGCCCGGCTTGAAAGCCAAGCCCCAAGGGGCCAGGCCACAACCCAAGCCCACCCAGGGTGATGGCTTGAGCGTTTTACCCCAACCCACGCCCCAATCCAAGCCCCGTACCCCACAACCTTAATGGATTAGAGCTCATTTAATCAAAGAAGATCATGGGTTCAATATGAGGTTGGATCCTTTACTCCTTTTCTACCGGCCCTTCCCCTTTTCTTAATTTTGTAATTTCTTTTTTGGCGTGTTTTCACTTTTGTTTTTTTTTTCTTTATTTGTTATTTTATTCAAAATTATCTCTTTTAATCAAAGAAGGTCTTGGATTTAATATGAGGCCAGATCTTTTGCTCTTTTCTACCGGCCCTTCTTCTCCTTTTTCTTAATTTTGTAATTTCCTTTTTGGTGTGTTTTCCGTTTTTATTTTTAGTATAAATATTGAAGGTTTAGATTTATTTAAAGAACTAAAAGTTCTAAGACATATGATGCATTTAGAATGTGACACTCCTATTAAAATACTAAACTATATAAAAACTTTTAACTTTTTTCAAATGCTTATATTGCTTATAGGTTTATGCTAACTATTCCCGTGACTATTGCTTTCGCAGAAAGAATCTTTTCTAAATTAAGAGTGTGTTTCGGGTTGAGTTTTGAAGAAGATTTTTAGATTATTGAGTTTTGAAATTGTAAATAATCAGTTTTGAGTGTTTGGGTAAAAAAAATTAAAAAAGATTATTATTTGCGTTTAGAAAGTTACAAAACGCAGTTTTCCAAAAGCAGCTTCCCCCTACTGCAACAAAACACAGTTTTCCAAAAATTGGTTATATGCGTTTAGAAAAGGATTTTTACTTGTTTATTTTTTTAAATATATATTTGCCAAACACTCAAATAGTTGATTATCTGATTATTGTGATATCAAGCAACATAATCAAATACAAACACTATCTTTCAAATAGGGGTGTTCATCGAATCGAATATCGAATTTTCGAATTATTCGAATAATTTTTATTTTCCCTTGAATTCGTATTCGATTCGAATTCGATTAAAACTTACCGAATTCGATTCGAATTCGTATTCGAATAAAAAACCCAATTGGTATTCGATTAAAAATTTGAGAATTCGAATCGAATTCGAATAAATTCGATTTAATTCAGATTCTTTAAAAACATTTAAGACCTATCAAAATGAAACATAAATTTTAAAGCAGCCATAAAGCACGATATCACATTAAAATGTTCCAAATAAAATACCATAAGTCTAAAATTCAAACGAGAAGTCGGGAATAACCACACCGCATTAAAAGTTACTATTTATAGGGTTATAAATCTATTAATAGATTTGTTACTTAGGTTTTAGTTATGGGTCATGTAGTGGGTTTGGTAATGGGTAATTTTAATACTTGGAAAAAAAATTGAAAATAATCTATAGTATAGCTTAATAAAAGTTATATATGCATTATATATAAAAATAATAAATAAAAATGTATAATTTTTATTCGAATTTCGAATCGAATTTGAAATTATAAATTCGTATTCGATTTACTTGACTCGAATTGAATCGAATTCGAATTCGAATTCTTTTAGTCGAAACGAATTCTTGATAATCGAATCGAATTTAAACGAATTTCGAATTTTTCGAATTCGAAAGGAATTCTGAACACCCCTACTTTCAACATCACGTTTTGTTACAGTTAATTATCTGATTTTGATTATTCAAATCGCATAATCTGTTTTCAAAACTCAACCCCAAACACCCTCTAAAATTGTTAAAAAAATTATTTAAGATCGACAATGTCACAAGAAAGATTGAATGGGTTAGCTCTTTTGTCAATTGAAGGAGATTTGTTAGAAAATACTAATTATGAAAGTTTTATTAAAATATTTGCTTCTAATAAAGCTAAAAAATTTACTTAATCTAATAAAATATCTTAACATAAACAAAAATAAAAAATAACTCCGCCAACTATAAACTTATTAGTTTATTTTTCCGGTCCCAAGCCCGGATAAAGAAGGAGGGTTTTTATCAAATAGTCTTTTATCAAAGCGTTAGGTTTGTGCCTCTAAATTCTGAACATGTTTGTGAATGGGTTTCGAATACGGATTCTCAACGGTATTATGGTTATGGGACTCCTTATTTTTTTGACTATGGTGTGGTGGTTAGAATTATGAGTACAACAGGTATGTTTTTCATTCTTGCAGCTAAAAATTTTCAGTCAGTTAGTTTTTTTTTAAGGCCTCGACTTTGTACTTCGCTTTAGGCCACCAAAATGATTGAGCCCGCTCTGCTTACAGTACTAAATAAAATACTATCATGTATGAGCTAATCTATCAGAAATCCATAAGTAAACGTGATTACCCACATGATTCCGACAGGAATATGATATTGAGTATTTTGATTTCCAATGGATTACTAACGAATTACAATGGTTTTTTAGGCAATTAAAAAAATGTATGTTAATGGTTTTACGTACTGTTTTTCTGTTACATCCGTCTCCAAAGTTCACGCAGAATTTCTAAAACCAAAGAAAATTTATTTTCTGTTGTGAAACAACAAGCCTAATAGCTAAACAATATGAGAAAGAGATGTAGGGAGAAAGATCTTTATATTATTCATTGATAGATATATCATACAAGAGATACAATGGAAAGTATATATAGGAGAAGAAAACTTGGAGAAGAAGCTAATCTATTTTTGGTGTTGATAACCATAATATTAATAATATATTCATAACACTCCCCCTTGGTTATCAACTTGATACGCTTGGAGATGCTGCCTCGTTAAAAACCTTGCCAGGAAAACCCAGTGGGACAAAACCTTAGCTAAGGGAAAAAGAGTGCAGCGCGTATCGTCTCCCCCTGATACTTCTGGATCATGTACGTTGCCTCATTAAAAACCTTACTAAGAAAACCCAATGGGAAAAAACTTAGTGAAGGGAAAAAGAGTGCAACTTGTATAATACTTCCCCTCATTTGAACATGTATTCTTCAAGTGACTAGTGCCCATTTTTCTTGAAAGTTGCTCAAAGTTTTTGTAGTCAATGATTTGCCACTTGATCCCTTAATGTGCAATTCTTTATGTTCGCAATGTTGTATATCATCATATGAGCCTTCTAGTGTCGCTTCTTTTACATAAATATCATAAGATCCACAACTGTGATTTGTTACATTCCCTGCATTTACAAAACTAACCAAACTTGTTTTGATAGGTTAGTAAAATATAAATTCATATCTTACATACCTTAGATGTATTGAAATAGATGTTTTCCCATTTCAATATTTCGTCATTTAAATCGATAAATTCAATAAAGATATATAAAATCATGAATAAATAGCAAGAAATACTAATGCACAATTGTACTTAAAGATGGTACCTCTAGACCAAAAATTTCAATTTCTTTCATATGAAGCTATAACAGCCATTTTATATATCAAGTAATTGAACAACCTTTAACGTAGTTAAAGGATAAACCTTGTCCATGGTAAAACGCGTCAACCTCTAATAGATATAGTTTGATTGATTACACATATACTCGAACTACAAGTCGAGCAATAATTACAATGTGTCAAGGTCATTCAAAAATTCTCCCTCTAAAAGCTCGACAGTTTCTCTCGATGGTGCCTAGACATATCACTGTAAACTGCGATTATAGTGAACTTTTAGGAGAGGACTTTTGATAAAGATAGATGATATTATCAAACTCATATTGCTCCTTATCAGAATATCTCATGAGTTGTACAACACTCATCCAACTATTTTATCCATACTATCTTTTTAAGTTTATAAAGATACATCTATGAGGTTTTGAAATCAATGCTTCAGGCATTTACAATCATTCACTTACTTCTTTCCACTTTGAAAACAATGTATGTGCATACACTCTTTAGGACATCTGTTACATAAACCTCCTTATTGATTTCAATATCATATGCAAGGATGTCTTGAACACTTGCTTCATTTGTATAATACATATTGTACCATGCTTATACACTGTACATTGAGATACCATAATCACCAAGTATAGGTAATCTATGTATGCTTATTGGTGCACAAGAATTTCATCCATAAGATGTTTCCACTTAACCTTATAAGCACTTAAATGCTTTAGGATACTCATCAGGAGTTCCAATTATATTCAGCGTATTCAAATATGAATCTGTATACAACGATCATATCGTTCTCGAGAACTTATTTTACATGATTTTAACAGTGATCCATAACTTTCATAAGACACATATCAATTCTCTCTTTATATTACCAGACTAATTAAATATTGGAAAGCCAATACATCCACCACCGGAGAATACGTCTCCTCATAATTAGTCATAGGTCTTTGCGAAAATACTTGTGCCACCAGTTTTGCCTTATATCACTTTATTTAATTTTCACATGATTCGCATAAAAGACCCATTTATATCCAACATATTTTACAACTTCAATTGTATGGACTGTTGGTCCAGAAACTTTCCATATTATTAGAGAATTCAACTCTGCCTTATTTGTGTCTTTCCATTTTGGCCAATCATTTATGTGTTTTCATTCATAGGCAGATCTTAAATTTTGATCCTCGTCATTTAACCATTTCAAGCGCTACATTATATACAAAAGTATAACGACGTCGATTTTAATTTCGATTCCATACATTTCTAGACATGATATAACTCATCGAGATCTCTTTATTTTTCAGGTACCTAAGGTTCTTCTTGAACCGTCATGTCTATTGTCTCTTCAGGAGACCTTTTACTACACCTCAACTTGATCAACTTCATAACTTGCTCCAATTTTCGAGGAATTTTATTTTTGGAATCAACTAGTCTACCACGCTTTAGGCGTGCAATAGACTCATTACAAAATATGTTGTTGTCCTCTTGGGACACAAATATAACTGGAGCATAAGCAGTTGATTATTTGACTTACTTAGTCACTCTATTTAGGTCAATGAACTTTTCTGGTAATTTGTTATTTAATATTGGTAAATGAATTATCCTTTGAACTTCGAGTTCACCGTTTATTGTCTGAGGATCAAGATGACATGATAATTCATTCCACTTTTCACTTTCCAACTGCTTGTTATCTCCCCCCTAATGTTGGGAACATTCATTCACTAAAGTGAAAAATCAATGAGCCGTAAGCAAGTCTCTCAATGGCTTTAAGTATTTAATCATAGACAATTATTTTTTTTTACCCAACATATATTCTCAGCCCTTTTAGAGGTCCCAACATTGTGCTAGTGGTGGATCAATATTACATATACCACACAACCAAAATCTTAGAAGGGACGTATTTGGTTTTTGACCAAAAACCAACTATAACGGGGGAAGTATGATGACATATTGGCTTGATGTGAATTAATGTTGTACATGTAAAATCACATGTACCCAAATACGAATATGAATTATTGCTCTTATGATCATTGACTTTACAATCAATTGTGAACATTTAGTGATCGTCTCAACAAAGCAATTCTTATATAAACATAAGCGATATGAAGTTCAACATTTATTCCAATAATCATTAATAATTTGGGAATTAAATATATGCAATCTTGAATATTGCGCTTGCTATCCCATTAGCTTAATCCATAAGTCACACAAACTTCAAGTTGTGGATTTGATAACCATTTAGACGATGCATCGATTTAAAAACACTAAATGGTATCATGTGTGGATAGATATATTCTTTAATTAATACATACTATTTACCCTACTTTGGTTGGTAAATAGTTAAGTTCCCATGAGAGCAAACATGGCATTTTTAATCGTCAAGAAGAATCTTCTGGTTCTTCAATACATTTCACATCATCAATACACGGTGTGATCTAACCAGTCATGCCAACTAATCAAATAATTATAATCCATAAACTTCTGGTTTATGATAATATATGTATGACTTGCACGTATGTAATACAAAACGTAAGATATGCATGAGAGAATGTATTATAACCTTAAAGTTCAAACCATCATGTTATATATACTCCTTACTTTTGCCACTTTTCACGGTCCATCTCATTATTAACATGGCCTTCATTAAAATTCTTAATGGTAGATCTCATCATGACAACTTTTTTAGTTATGTCCATGATCAGTACTTTTACAACGACCAATATGTAATAACATCCAATTCAGGGAATGAGATAACCAGAACAAGCTTTATAGCTTTCCGTTATTTACTCGGTCACACAGATATATAATCATTTTAATCTTTTTTTATACAAATAATCTTCTCTTTACATAACATCAATTGAGAAGTAATTACTTATGCGAGTCATATAATTTTATCGGTGTAAAATCTTATGACCTTTTATAACTTGATAATGAGATTCAAGAACTATAATACTTTGGATGTCTAATATAAACATACTTATACTCTTTTATGAGATTATGAGACTGATAATAAAACACAACTATTAGCTTATATTTGCTTTATTAAATTGCTATTTGTATAAATAATTAATAACATGTATATGATATGTGACACAACATCAAAGTATATAATTTATAAGGTTATAGTAATACGGCAAACATCATTACATAAAACCAATAACACATTCATTATTATAATGTCCTAAACATTGCAATAGTAACGTATTACATGACATACTGTTTTTATTCACAAATTTTGATGCTAAACAACTAATTAACACATACGTAAGCTATACACATACATATGAAGCATATACGTATAAAATGGCAGCGATAAATAAATAATAGCATATAGAATACAAGGTGTGCCATAAAATCAAATCATACAAGATATAGTTATTATAATATATCACTATGTAAAACGAGTTATTATATGCAATTATTATACTCTAATTTGAAACATAAACAAATCTCTTTATCCAGTCTCCATATAATATGTTAATAAATGACATATAATCATCTACTACTTTTATATAAGCTATCTTTTCTATTATGATAAATTTTGTTGTTATTTATAGCTTCATTGGCTAAACCATAACCGATGGAACTATAAACAAAATGCATGCCCATATACATATTCTCAAATCTATGACACAAAAGAATAGTATTCAACACAAATAAACTATCTAGCAAATAATATAGATGACTCTAGCAACTCGAGTTTGTGTAAAAACTGGATGCCATTATTAATTTGGAGTTACAAAAACCATAGACCATTAGCCCCTAAATATGATCATATAAACTATGCATAAGAATCAAAATAAATACCAATGAGTAAAACACTATTTTCTATAAAAAGAAAATATCACATTATTATTTCATTATATTCAAACTATGAAAATATTAACTTTGGCTGTGGTTTCCAAAAGGGGAAAAATTAATTATGGGACTTTGACGCCAACCAAAAAGAAAACAAAATAGGGCTAGTCCAATTTTCTGTTGTTTAAAGATTAGTTCATCCATAGTTTTCAAAGATTTAATCGAGCATCTTTATTTTTGAACTTTAAATTGGTTAAAAACTTTCAGTGATATTTAAAAAGACAAATCACCTATTTAAAATAACTATCAAATAATTATCTAGATAACATATAATAGTTATTTCTTTTATCAATTATAATAATTATATAACTGGTAAAATTAAAGCTCGTGAACTTTATTGATATAAAAGACTTACAAAAATCAAACCGTAAAATATCATTGAATTATCCCGATACATACAAGGTAAATTAAAAATTTGTTTTTATCAACAATTAAGGAAAAAAACTAGCTTTATACTTTTATATTGCAAAGCTATAAATAATATTAATTATCTGTTTGAGACAAATACTAAATGTCAATATCATATTCCATTATCGATTAAATAATTGCCAATTAAATAAGTTATGATATAATAATATTTCATAGAAACTCAAACTTACTGAGAGGGAACTAAAAGATTATTTCAGAAGGGTAAATTAAATACATACCTGATTATAAGGAAGATGTTGATTTCATCATCATGATGATAACCAGCGTAATGGATCCCTTTCTTTAGAATCAAAGCACACCAGTAAACCGCGAGTTCCAAACATTTACTGAATCTGGTAAGGTTGCTAATCATGACAATAAAAGGATTAGAACTTTATTTTAGAGAGAGCGCTTTCGTGCTGATAACGTGTTGTGAAACAACAAGCCTAATAGCTAAACAATATGAGAAAGAGATGTAGGGAGAAAGATCTTTATATTATTCATTGATAGATATATCATACAAGAGATACAATGGAAAGTATATATAGGAGAAGAAAACTTTGAGAAGAAGCTAATCTATTTTTGGTGTTGATAACCATAATATTAATAATATATTCATAACATTTTCAATTATATTGTATAAGTATAAACTTTAGTCAAAATTATCTTACAAGATCAAAATTATCATACAAGATTATTTGTAGAGTAATTATGATACTCTACAAAATTACTTTACAAGATCAAAATTTCCCTACAAGAACATTTTACTAAATTACCCTACAAGATCATTTATAGGGTAATTTTGTTAATTACTCTACGAGTAAATAACTACAAAAGTGCGACATCGTATTTTTACCTTTTCATCCTATTCGTACGTTTTGTATGATAAGTGACTTTGTATTTGATCTTTAGTCTATAGAGTAAATTACAAGTTTTGTCATTTACGTTTACACCCGTTTGCAGGCGCTGTCCTTTGACGCAAAAGTTTACGAGTTTTATACTTAATGTTTCAAAATTCTGCACGTTATGTCCTTTAGCCTTAGCAAAGTTAGATTTTTTTTGTTAAATCAGATTACACAAGGAAAATTTGGTCCTTTTACCAGTTTATTTAATATTATCTATAAAAATAAAACAAAATACTCTTAAAAATATCTTTGAAAACATTCAACCCTCCTGTTTCTCTCTCTAAAACAAAATCACCAGCCGTGTAGTTACCCTTCTCTCTCTCTCTCTCTCTCTCTCTCTCTCTCTCTCTCTCTCTCTCTCTCTCTCTCTCTCTCTCTCTCTCTCTCTCTCTCTCTCTCTCTCTCTCAGACAACCACCACAACTTATCTGCCGTTGACCACCAGCCACCACCACATCCACCTAAGACAATCACCTCTCTCTACTATGTCTTTCTCTCTCTCTCTCTCTTCACCTACCACCACCATATGCTGCTACCACCACCGTCTTCACCAACAGCACCATATGCTGCCACCACCACCACCGTTTTCACCTCCTCCCTTGCAACCATGACTGTCTTCACCACCACCACCACCGCCATCTTCACCATCCAACCACCACCTCCTCCAATGCCAATGCAAACACCAACTCCATCATCGCCTCCCCCATCGGAACCCTAACCCCAAATAGATCCGACAACAACACCATCTTCTCCGACACTCCTTCACCATATGCTGCGACCACCAACCATCGTCTTCACCATCCAACCGCCGCCTCCTCCCCTGCAACCACCCCTGTCTTCATCATCCAACCACCGCCTCCTCCATTGTACAAATAAATAAATAATTGTTGTTAATAAAAACTCAATCTTGAATTTTATGCTGATTTTTAAGAATCTACTTACAATTTACGGGCTTCTTTTTGACCCATAATCTTCGATATATGTTACTGAAAGACCAAAAAGTGACAAATCAGTTTCATTTTTCAATCTTTTTCGATGAATCAAATAAACCCACCTCAATTTTTTGTTTTTTATTAGATCTTTCAAGTTTTGGTTATAGAATTACAGTAGGAAGATATAGAAAGATGGGATCTTTTGCTCGACCTGTAAAAAGATGGGATCTTTCCTTATAGAAAGATATAGGAAGATAAAGTTTTAGTTTTACACATCAGTTTCAGAGTTTCAGATCGTGGAGAGAAAGAAAAGAGAGACAAGAGAGAGAAAGGAAGTTCAAATCTTGAGAGTTTAGAGAGAGAAATTTATTTTAATTATATATCTATATATTTTACAAAATAATCCCTGGATATAAGTTATTTACACAATAATCCCTGAAAAAGTGAAATGACAAAATTGTTTGCACATGACCATAGTTAATCAAAAAATCTAACTTGGTTAGGGCTAAAGGACATAACATGCAGGATTTTGAAACATTAAGTACAAAACTCGAAACTTTTTCGCCAAAGGAGAGCGCCTGCAAACAGGTGTAAACATAAAGGACAAAACTTGTAATTTACTCTAGTCTATATTATATATGTATAAAGTATTGAAAAAACAAAGGGGGCTGCAATCGGATGCAAGACACCCGTTTGATATATGTTTATTGTTAATGGATTTGGGAAGGGGTACACGTTATGCATTTAAAATGGGGTACATGTTTCATGTGTATTATTGTTATTTTTAGATATTCTAATATTTAGTATTTGACTCTTTCCAAATTATACTTTTCTATTGAATATTAATTCAATATAAAACTTAATCATATTTTAAACGGGATTAGGAGAAAACGCCTAAAAGTATGAAAACGGTGAGAAGGATCCTGGTCGAACACATGGCACACAATATATTTATGACAGATGGGCCTTTTTGTCCTTTTATTTTCTTTTCCAATGCGTTTCTCACAACACCGTTTCATTTTTTGGCGTGTAAGATTTTTTTGGCGTGTAGTTAGAAACAATAACTACCTGGCGTTTTATTGTTTTTTAGACCTTCCTCGATGAATTAATCGTTTTTGTGTTACATAGTAAATATTTTGGCGTTTATAGCATTTCTAAATTCATTAAAATCATTTAATAATTCGAACATCTTGGCCTCCATGGTGTTCCCAAATTCATTATATACCTTTAATAATTCAAACTTTACAATTTTTTTGGCGTTTTTTTTATCTGACCAGTTGAATTTATCTCTTATATCTTATAAAGGTAAATATCTTGGCGTTCTTAAATTTATTATAATTCATTAACAACTCAAAAGATTACAATTAAGACGAAATCAAACTAAACTAATAGTATTCTGTGTATGGCATTCTATCTATCTGTTAAATCAGGAACGCGTCTTATCATTAAGGTTTGACGTTTTGTATCAATGGCGTTGTAGTCGGTTAATTTGGAAGTGAATGATGTTTATGGAACGTAGGTTAAGGCGGAAATTTTTTAATGGCGTTTTGCTCATTAGTTTGGTGTTTCGAATTAGAGCAGTAAAAAGATTTTTTTACCCTTAATGAAGTATGTGCAAGTAGTAAAGTTGATGTTATTTACGAAAATGCCACCGCGCCATTATACTCCATAGATTAATTTTTTGATCCAACGGATGAGGAGCGTTCTCACCGTTTTCACACTTTTAGGCATTTTCCCTAAATCTTGATCCTATATATATATATATATATATATATATATATATATATATACCACTAGGGTAATGCTAGACAAAAAAAAACCCTCAAATTCTTAGAAAACTCTGGAAACCCAAATCTCCCCCCATTTTTACCCAACCTCCCGACATTTTTTTTTTTGAAAAAAATTACACATGTAATATACATGTTTTAGAGTGTTTTGGGCCAAAAAAAACAAAAAAGCGCCGAAGGGATTTTTTAAAAAAAAAATAAACAAAATTCAGTGCCTAACATGTGTTAGACAAAAATGCTGAAAGTTGCTGAAAATTTTTTCTTTTTTTTAAATTATCCCTTCGGCGCTTTTTTGATTTTTTTGGCCCAAAACTCTTAAAAACATGTATATTACATGTGTTATTTTTTTCAAAGAAAAATGTCGGGAGGTCGGGTTTTCTAGGGTTTTTTATATAGATAGGGTTTTCTATCTAGCCCTACCCTATATATATACCACTATAACTAAATATATACATACTATTAAAATGTTGGTTGATGTCACCCACACGTTGCGAAGGGGCGAACACCAATGCTGCACTAATGTCAATGAGCATCAACACTGAAGTTGTGGCATGTTAATGCGAAAAAACTAAATCGAAACGTAAAACATATAAAAGAATAAGTAAGTCGATCTAGAACCCGCGCGTTACGATGAACCTGTCAAACATGAAAATAGACAATGTAAAAACGTTTAACCACACACGCACGTTATGCCGTGTTCACTCACAAAATTTGGAACTGAACATAAAACAAAACTTTTGAGAAAACTAAAAAGTATAAAGAAGCAACGTTGAAAGTAAAAAAGTTTTGAGGTTAAACTGCAAAAGATGAAAAGTTTTCGGGTCAAAAAGAAAAAAAAATCAAACAATTTTGAGTTAAAAGTAAAGAATCAAAAAGTTTTGGGTTAAAAGTAAAAAAATCATTTAAAAAAAATAGAATCATAAGTTACAACACATTTATGTAAAAACATGTTGAAAATTATAATATTGGATAGTGAATAACCAAACAAAATGTTATTCAGTTTAATGGATTAGAGCTCTTTTAATCAAAGAAGATCATGGGTTCTATATGATATTGGATCTTTTGCTCCTTTTCTGCCGCCCTTCCCTTTTCTTAATTTTGTAATTTTTTTGGTGCAAAAGATTGACCTCTTTAAGACATACTTATAGTCCCACCGATAAATGATTGATACGGTCGATCAGAACGTCCTCAACCCCCGTCATTTCATCTATGGCCTCTCTCAAGGCATAGACATAGTTGACGAGGGAGTCTTCTACCGATGGCCTTCTTCCCTGCCGGTTGTTTCTGGAGTGTGATGATGATGTTCCACTGTTTCTGCTCGACATTCTAAGAAAACAAACTGAAAAGAATTCACTTTAATGAAACAGTACCTCGGACACGGCCCCGTGCTCAGTGAGCACGGCCCCGTGTTCACTTTTCTGCAGATTTTTGAAACAAGAAATCTTGGAGTTTTAAATTATTTTTCTGACTTTTGAAGCATTTTTAAGCAGAAATAACTTAAAACAGTGTTGTAAAACTTATTTTTAACAAGATTCCTTAAATAAAAATCTAACAAATATCACAATAAAGCTTGAATCTATGGTGATTTCAAGCTCTAATGGAGGTATTGAGGAGAAAATGAAGAAGAAGGCAATGGATAAAAGTGGAAAAGACAAGATGGTGATTAGGAACTTTCTTAAGAATATACCTAGTATGGTATGTGTGAAGATCACCAAATCTCTGTCTTTGTAATGGTCCAAGAGTGCAGGAATCTTGCTGCATTTATAGAAAACGACAGCACGCTGGACACGGCCCCGTGTGCAGACAAGATTCTGACACTTTTTGTCCGTATTCTGACCAAAAGTCAGACGGGAATCTTATGGTGGACACGGGGTCGTGCTGACCTGGATACGGCCCCGTGTCTAGAGGTTGTTTATGAAGTTTATAATTATAATTGTTATACATAGTTAAATTCATCAATTCAAGATAATATTAGAAATCGTGTTGCTATAAATTCTGTAACACCCCCAAAATTCCACCTGCGGAAACCCCGCGAGGCGTGTTACGCATCAGAGTTCGAGCCACCAATCACATTGAACCAATAGTAAATGCTTAAATAAAACATGTTATTAATTGTCAATAACAATGTCAACATGATAATAATTCCCAAAAGTTGTGTAGCGGAAGCATATAATAAATTATTTAGCAAATGTTTCGTAATAACACTTAAACCAATGTATCAATATAAGATAATACGAAAGCCTCGATCCATGACCACTCCAGCATTCCCAGATAGCAAGTCCATGTTCCCAAGGTTAACGACCTACAAGCATGCAAACAAGTGTGTCAGACTACGCTGGTGAGTTCAAGGTTTTGTTAACGGATTTTGTTACCATATGTATGTTAATGCGATTCAACGTTTCGATACGATGTTTGCTCATGTTAGATACCCTAGGGAGTGTGCCCATATGTATCCGGGGAGTGTGCCCCTTAACAACCCCAATGCTCCTAACCGAACATTGGTAATGATCGATCCCATGTACAATAACCAATACCCAAGTTAATTGTTTACCCAGAGTTTCTCTTCCAAATGTTTACCAGTTGTCCCAAACCACCGGGACGCATGCTCGAGAAATGCAATGAACTCACCTTGGTTTGCTCGGCAGATTATACCAAAGTTCACTTCAATTAAAAGTGGTCAATCACGTCCTAACAGGATTACCATACGAGTCAGGTTTGGTTCAAGCAACGCACGTATGGTTACACAGAGTTAACATGTTACAAACACGTATAGGTCATGGCAACACTTTAACAATCAAACAATGTGCGAATAGATAAGCCCACTGGTAACCGGCCCAACATGTTGTGCGATCAGCACAACCTTGTGCGATCCACAGCCTGTTGTGCGATCCCTATCCTTCGGCCCAAATAACAATAACAAGTTCAATTAACATATCGGCCCAGTAACGAATGAACGAACAACGATCTTGTGCGACTGGGTGGGTTGTGCGATGTGACTTGGGCTTGTTCGGCCCAATAACAAAACGATAATCATCTAACATAGCTACGGCCCAGTTAAATATAAATTTCGGGGCTTGTGCGATTCGTGACGGGTTGTGCGATTGGGATTAGCCCAGCCCAATAATTAACATGCGGCCCAACAGTTAACACTATTACAATTTGTGCGATCCAGAGGTTCTTGTGCGAATGGGCCGTCTTGTGCGACCAAGATGCCTTGTGCGACCGGTTAACAAACTTTCGTGAGTTAAGCAATCAGTTACAATTTCAATTAATTCTTTTGACCAATTCGATAGTTTCCATATCTATGATTATCAATCAATAACATCAACAGTTTCTATCTTCATCATGATCGATCAAAACATAGTTCTTAACACATAATCCATATGAACTCTAATCAAGGCATGAACAACAATCTAATCAATTCAAGCAAACCTTGTGACATGTAATTCATACAAGCTCTAATCTTAGTTCGAGAACACAACTTAATAACATTCAGTCGGATTAAACATGATAACCTCATAACCGATCAATACTACCATTCGGATCTATAAAATAACATCCAAGGAGCATATTTCAAAGCACACATATGAACCGATTGCATGTATCCATTTGGTTTTCATACAACATGAACGATAACAATAGTTTAACAAGCATCATCAATCGGTTCTAGCTTATCATCACAAATACATTCTAACATGGAATCATAACATCAATCAACACGAAATCATAAAACAAGACACTAACTGAAAGATAGAGGGGGATCCGATTACAAGAAAGCTTCGGTGAGGAGGAATGCTTGGCTGTCTTCGGTTCGCAAAAGAGAGAGAGAGGAGAGCTAGGGTTTTTGTGTAATTTGGTAACAATGTGAGATAAGTGCAAGCACCCCTAGTGTTAATCGGCTAAGGGTATGGGCCGAACCCCAAACTTGGGCTGCCCTATGGTCCGAGTACAAACAATACGGCCCAATGGCCTTGTGCATTCGAGTGATGGTTGTGCGGTTGGTTCATGTTGTGCGTTTGAGCCAATACATACATTACATTACATAAAACACAAAATCATAACGTTTAATAATCGTAATAGTTCACATAAGCACGTAACGTTACACAGAAGTAGGTTCGAATTACAAGTTGTCACAGTATCCCCAACTAAAAGAAATTTCGTCCCGAAATTTGGTATGCACTCACTAACGTAAGCTATATTGTTCACTAGTTTTCCTGGGGTGTCACATCATCCCCCACTTGAATGGGAATTTCGTCCCGAAATTCACTAGTTGCATCAACATTAAGTTTGCTAGGTTTTGCCTGATCTTTGGGGAACAAATGTGGATACTTAAGTTTCATCTGGTCCTCGCATTCCCATGTGAACTCTGGACCACGTCTTGAGTTCCAACGAACTCTCACTATCGGTATACGGCTGTGTTTGCGAACTTTAACTTCCCGATCCATAATCTCAATTGGTTCTTCGACGAACTGCAATTTGTCATCTATCTTCAGCTCTTGAAATGGTACAACTAGTGTTTCATCAGCCAAACACTTCTTTAACTGCGATACGTGAAACACATCATGGACATTACCCAACTCAACGGGTAATTCCAACCTGTAGGCCACCTTTCCAATCCGTTCTAAAATTTTGAATGGTCCTACATAACGAGGGTTTAGTTTGCCGCGTTTCCCAAAACGCACCACACCCTTCCAGGGTGAAACCTTTAACATAACGCGATCATTAACTTCAAATTCCAGCGGTTTACTACGCTTGTCAGCGTAGCTTTTCTGACGGTCGCGAGCTGCGGCCATACGGTTTCGGATCTGCACAATGCTTTCTGATGCCTCAAGAACAAACTCAGGGCCTGTGATCTGACTATCACCCACCTCATGCCAACAGAGAGGTGAACGACATTTCCGTCCGTACAGTGCTTCGAAGGGAGCTGCCTTAATGCTTGTATGGTAGCTGTTGTTGTAGGAGAACTCTATCAGTGGCAAGTGTTTCTCCCACCCTTTCCCAAAATCAATCACACACGCCCGCAACATGTCTTCAAGTGTCTGGATGGTGCGCTCGCTTTGACCATCCGTTTGCGGGTGATAAGCGGTACTCATGTCGAGTTGGGAACCGAACGATTTATGCATTGACTGCCATAACTCTGAAGTGAAACGCGGATCTCGGTCTGAAATGATAGAAGTTGGCACCCCATGCCTAGAAACCACTTCCTTAAGGTAGATTGCTGCCAATTGAGAAAACTTGTCTGTTTCCTTGATTGCTAAGAAGTGTGCTGACTTCGTGAGGCGATCAACAATCACCCAAATGGTATCGTTCCCGGCCTGAGTTCTGGGTAATCCTGTCACAAAATCCATAGCGATCTGTTCCCACTTCCATGTGGGTATCTCTGGTTGCTGCAGTAGACCTGAGGGCTTTTGATGCTCCGCTTTGACTTTAGCACAAGTCAAACATTTGCTGACGTAGGTTGCTATATGAGCTTTCATGCTAGGCCACCAGTACGTAGTTTTTAAGTCATGGTACATCTTATCTGATCCAGGATGTACGGAGTAACGTGACTTATGTGCCTCTTCCATTACAAGTTCCCGTAAGTTGCCAAAGAATGGGACCCAAATACGTCCGGTTACGTAGTAAGCACCGTCTCCCTTTTAGTTGGGGATACTGTGACAACTTGTAATTCGAACCTACTTCTGTGTAACGTTACGTGCTTATGTGAACTATTACGATTATTAAACGTTATGATTTTGTGTTTTATGTAATGTAATGTATGTATTGGCTCAAACGCACAACATGAACCAACCGCACAACCATCACTCGAATGCACAAGGCCATTGGGCCGTATTGTTTGTACTCGGACCATAGGGCAGCCCAAGTTTGGGGTTCGGCCCATACCCTTAGTCGATTAACACTAGGGGTGCTTGCACTTATCTCACATTGTTACCAAATTACACAAAAACCCTAGCTCTCCTCTCTCTCTCTTTTGCGAACCGAAGACAGCCAAGCATTCCTCCTCACCGAAGCTTTCTTGTAATCGGATCCCCCTCTATCTTTCGGTTAGTGTCTTGTTTTATGATTTCGTGTTGATTGATGTTATGATTCCATGTTAGAATGTATTTGTGATGATAAGCTAGAACCGATTGATGATGCTTGTTAAACTATTGTTATCGTTCATGTTGTATGAAAACCAAATGGATACATGCAATCGGTTCATATGTGTGCTTTGAAATATGCTCCTTGGATGTTATTTTATAGATCCGAATGGTAGTATTGATCGGTTAGGAGGTTATCATGTTTAATCCGACTGAATGTTATTAAGTTGTGTTCTCGAACTAAGATTAGAGCTTGTATGAATTACATGTCACAAGGTTTGCTTGAATCGATTAGATTGTTGTTCATGCCTTGATTAGAGTTCATATGGATTATGTGTTAAGAACTATGTTTTGATCGATCATGATGAAGATAGAAACTGTTGATGTTATTGATTGATAATCATAGATATGGAAACTATCGAATTGGTCAAAAGAATTAATTGCAATTGTAACTGATTGCTTAACTCACGAAAGTTTGTTAACCGGTCGCACAAGGCATCTTGGTCGCACAAGACGGCCCACTCGCACAAGAACCTCTGGATCGCACAAATTGTAATAGTGTTAACTGTTGGGCCGCATGTTAATTATTGGGCTGGGCTAATCCCAATCGCACAACCCGTCACGAATCGCACAAGCCCCGAAATTTATATTTAACTGGGCCGTAGCTATGTTAGATGATTATCGTTTTGTTATTGGGCCGAACAAGCCCAAGTCACATCGCACAACCCACCCAGTCGCACAAGATCGTTGTTCGTTCATTCGTTACTGGGCCGATATGTTAATTGAACTTGTTATTGTTATTTGGGCCGAAGGATAGGGATCGCACAACAGGCTGTGGATCGCACAAGGTTGTGCTGATCGCACAACATGTTGGGCCGGTTACCAGTGGGCTTATCTATTCGCACATTGTTTGATTGTTAAAGTGTTGCCATGACCTATACGTGTTTGTAACATGTTAACTCTGTGTAACCATACGTGCGTTGCTTGAACCAAACCTGACTCGTATGGTAATCCTGTTAGGACGTGATTGACCACTTTTAATTGAAGTAACTTTGGTATAATCTGCCGAGCAAACCAAGGTGAGTTCATTGCATTTCTCGAGCATGCGTCCCGGTGGTTTGGGACAACTGGTAAACATTTGGAAGGGAAACTCTGGGTAAACAATTAACTTGGGTATTGGTTATTGTACATGGGATCGATCATTACCAATGTTCGGTTAGGAGCATTGGGGTTGTTAAGGGGCACACTCCCCGGATACATATGGGCACACTCCCTAGGGTATCTAACATGAGCAAACATCGTATCGAAACGTTGAATCGCATTAACATACATATGGTAACAAAATCCGTTAACAAAACCTTGAACTCACCAGCGTAGTCTGACACACTTGTTTGCATGCTTGTAGGTCGTTAACCTTGGGAACATGGACTTGCTATCTGGGAATGCTGGAGTGGTCATGGATCGAGGCTTTCGTATTATCTTATATTGATACATTGGTTTAAGTGTTATTACGAAACATTTGCTAAATAATTTATTATATGCTTCCGCTACACAACTTTTGGGAATTATTATCATGTTTGACATTGTTATTGACAATTAATAACATGTTTTATTTAAGCATTTACTATTGGTTCAATGTGATTGGTGGCTCGAACTCTGATGCGTAACACGCCTCGCGGGGTTTCCGCAGGTGGAATTTTGGGGGTGTTACAAATTCGTTGCAAAATAGTTATCCTAAAAAGAAAAGAAAAACCTTAAGTGTATAGTTAATGCAGTTATAGAACAGCAAATTATAATTAATATTTTTAAAAAGGTAAGATTTTTAAGACTAGCGATTAATAATTTTAATATTTTAATTAGTGAACAACCGGAAGGAAAATGAATTGGAAGAGTTAAATGTCATTTTAGTCCATATGGTTTGGGTCATTTTGTCAGTTTAGTTCAAATGTTTCATTTTTTGTCTGTGGATCCAAAAAGGTTTCACAGTTTCCATTTTAGTGCACTGGGTCAACTTCATCCATTTTTTATGTTAACGAGAAGGGTAATTCGGTCATTTTATATGTAATTATGTTAACTAGAAGGGCAATTCGGCCATATAAAATGACCGAATTGCCATTCTCGTTTATAGAAAAAATAGATAAAATTGACCCAGTGGACTAAATGGCAACAATGAAATCTTTTTAAACTCACAGGTGAAAAATAAAATATTTGGACTAAACAGAAAATATGACATTTAACTCGAATTTGAAAACTTGGTGGTAGTAGGTGCATGAGGAATGAGCCCACAAACTTGATGTTATATAAGAAGCATAGTTAGAGATATATTGCATCACAAATAAAATTTTCCTTTTTGTCTTCTTTATCTGTGAGTTTTAATGGAGGGCAAAAAGCATGAAGATTATTCTGTTACACTTGCAATACCATTTATTCATAACAGTCACTACTACAGAAATGGGCATTTGCTACGGCCGAATCCGTAGCAAATCCATAGCAAACACCCTTTTTGCTACGAATTTGCTACGGATTTGGTTCGTAGCTACAAGTCCCGTCGCGAATTAGTTTGGTATGAATTTTAGCTAGGGGAATCATGTTTGCGACGAACTTAGCTACAAAAAGGAACGTAGCTGTTTTAGTTACCATTTTTGCTACGAAAATGTTAGCTACGGCTTTTGCTACTAATTTTTAGCCACAGAATATTAGCTACAAAATTTTGCTATGGAACTTTTGCTACGAAAATGTTAGCTACAGAATTTGCTACTAATTTTTAGCTATAGAATATTTAGCTACAAAATTTTGCTATGGACTTTAGCTACGAAGTTTGCTATAGATTTTAGCTTAAAAAACTACCAATTCCACTATGAAATATAGCTACAAACTTTTCTACCAATTTTGTTTTTTGCTACTATTTTTTTGTTCTTTTTTACTGCGATATAGCTATGGGTTTAGGAAGCTTTTTGCTATTGATTTTGTTTAGAATTTACATATTATTTTATTTTCTGTGAGCATTATATTCAAATCAAAATAAATATAAAAATTTCCAACTTATCCATACCAAATGTAGCCAAATAAAAGAAAATTTCTAACTTATCTAAATGTAGCACAACAATTTCTAACTTATCTAAATGTAGCACAATGAAGATTCAAATTATCAAAAACAATACAATAAAGTTTCAACGTATAATCTTGCATTTATATTTTCTTCATTTTCTCCGTTGTAGAATGTTTCTTTCTTCTTCCAACTCCGTTGCATCATAAAGTTTCAGCGTATAATCTTGCATTTATATTTTATTCATTTTGTCCATTATAGAATGTTTCTTTCTTCTTCAAACTCCGTTGCGTCTTCCTCAACCGTTGCTCCTATAATTAATAAAATACCAAAATTACCTTAGTAAAACATTATTACTTTTTACAAGTTCTAAGAAATTACAAGAAAATATAATTCCATGTAAGTTAATACATCAAAAATATAAGTTTAACGATCGTTGGCACTTGACACATTCTCCGTTTCAAACGCGTGAGGCGCTCTTAAGCGCTTAGGACCCAAAGCCAAGACGTGAGATGTGAATACACATATGAGCCCCAATATGTAAATGAAAAAATGTCTAAAAATAGATGCTCGTTCCATTATTTCTAAAACAAATTACTCATAACCATTATGAAAATGAAAAAAATACAGATGAATAAATTCCAACCTCGAGATGTTGTGCAACATATAAAATCAACTCAACACTAGTCGCAACTAATCCAATTCACATACCTCACATAGAAATATACCTGAAATTCTTAATTTCATCATACCAAATTATGATAAAAACTATCGTTTCAATTTCCTAATTTATTGTGCAAATCACTAAAACTAACAAAAATGAACCATACCTTTCCAATCCCTCGAGATGTTATCAATTTTAACTTCCAAAGCCCTCACAAAATCTTCCTCCTCAAACACAAATCTTGCAACTACGATTTCAACTATCAGGGAACACAAAGTTAAATGACTGAGAATATATGGCATCAAGTAAATAGAGACGCATGTGTATGTCATCTATCTAATAAATTCCAAATTAAAAAAAATAAGAAAACAAGATACATGTGTCTTAATAAACCATATCTTCAGGTCAAAACCCATCAACCATCCAACATAATTTTAACTATGTTTTATGCAACTGTTACCATTACCTCATGCTATAATCAATTAGCAAATAAATGTTGTATTTCTTGTTATCACATGTAATGCCTATTTACTTCTCATAATATACAACCAAGAACATGGAAACATAAATACATATATGCTAATAACCTATATTGAGAGCTCAAGTCAAACATGACAAATGAATGACAAATACCATTAGATGTTTTTTTACAAAAGTACCATTTACATGGATTTGGAAACAGAGTAAAGCAGTCGATACAATTGATACGACAAATAGAAAAAAAAGTATAACAACATTATACAAATACATAAATTAAAAAAAAAACTTACATTGGATGAGTTACTAAAGAGCACACGTAAAAAAGATCCACTTGTTAACGTAAGCGGTTTTGGTTATGAGAATCGATTGCCGGCTGATCTCCACTTGAAATGCAAACGTCTCTGTGTCTGCCATTGATAATTCGCTCAACAAAATCGAAAACTTAGAGAAGATCAAAGGAAGAGATGATTACTAAGTGAGAAGGGAGCAACATGGTATAAAACTAACCATGATATACTAATTCCCGCCTGTGATGTGATGTGAGATTGAGAATGTTTCTAGATGCTGATTCAAGGTCTCCTTGTTATTGCAAAAGCGCACAGCAAAACAGAGATCAAGACTCAACATATAGTTAACTTCCATCACCGGTTTCCACTCCATCCCGTTCTTTTCGACGCTTCCCGCATTTACAGCTTTCCACGTTGGGAAATGAGAGGATTTTGGAGGGAAGACCAAAATATTGAATGGAAACTAGGGAGGGAACGGATGAAATTAGAGGGAAATTAAAAGTTGTGGAAAGAAATGAAAATTAATAACTATTTTGTATTTTAATAAAATCAAAATAACAAATCTATATATATATATATATAAATGAGATGGATTTGGGCTAGGTGGCATTTGTATTTGGCCATCTTGGCTGATGTGGCATTTTAGTTTAGGAGGGAAATCACATTTTGGTTTCTACATTCACGATTTCTATACTAAAGAGGCGGGATCCGTTTTATTTTTGGGTCGGGTCTTTTGTTTCTGCATATATTCGGATCATATAAAACCTATGTGAATTGTCATAACAATCATAGATACCTACCACAACTTTACTCTTTTCTCTCTTCTCTTTCTTCTAGAATCGTCATCTTCTCACCGGATTTTCAACATTGAATCAAGATCAAAGGTAAATACACCAAATCGAACATAAATCTTTGTTATTATATGTTCTGAATGAAGATCGGATGTTGATTTTATGTTATTCCGTACACCAAATCGAACTTAAATCTTTGTTATTATATGTTCTGAATGAAGATCTGATGCTGAATTTATGTTATTCCTTTGTATTTAAAGGTATGTTGAATCTTTGTTCTTTCTACTTCTATTAACTTTTTTTTCTGATTTTTGTAGATCCGCCTATATATCTTGAAGGTATGTTGTTTTACTCTGTTGTTTATGTAGTATTCATCTTTAATCTAAGCGATTGAACATGTTTAATTTTTTTTAAACTCTATTAACTTCTTTTTTTTCTGATTTTGTAGATCCGACCATAAATCTTGAAGGTATGTTGTTTTACTCTGTTGTTTATGTAGTATACATCTTTAATCTAAGAGATTGAACATGTTTATTTTTTTCTTAAACCAAAATCTACATCAGATGTTTTTTTTTTTTTTGTTGATTTTTGTTATGTATAAAATCAAGTTTCCGGGTTTTTCTTAATCATCTATTCCCCATTTATCGCAGTTAATGATTTTGTTGTTGTATTTTTTCATGTGATTCCTTACATCCGTTATAACAATCTGAATCCCACCATTCGTCAAGCAACAGAGGTTAGTTCATCATATTTTTTAAATGTTTTTGGTATTGTTTTTTTTTTTGATATATATAGTGTGTTTTATTCTTATTAAATTATCAATGTTTTGAAGTTCATATTCTTTGATTTTTCAGTTATCATT
The DNA here is from genome assembly GCF_002127325.2 of Helianthus annuus. NCBI lineage: Eukaryota > Viridiplantae > Streptophyta > Magnoliopsida > Asterales > Asteraceae > Helianthus > Helianthus annuus. Next base: position 158,485,052 of record NC_035441.2, on the reverse strand, counting down.
TGTTCAATTTAGCTTTAAAGAAACATTTAATTTCTTTTTAAAATTTATTTTTTTCCTATAAATAGACTACTGTTTTTAAGGTTAATTTTTGAAATTTGAATTATAAGTCTGTTTCTTTAATTAGACATTGTTTCTATAAATAGGTTACGGTTATATTTTTTTAAAAAATTGTTTACTTCCTTTGCAGTTATGTATCCTAAAAACAACTCTCCTTTGTTTTTAAGGTTGATTGATGAACATCATCCTATATTTTTGGTATTTTTCTTTGGTTTTCGTTTTTTCAACATACAATAAGTTATTTAACCTTCTATGTTTTTTGTTTTGTTTCATAGGAAATACCTTATGATTTTTCAAGCTTATTGTGGGGAGGAAAAGTTCCATATGGTTAATGTATTGAACTTATTGATGATGACTTATCATGGGTCGTTACACTTAAAAGAAATGTTTCGGGACCTGTCTTGGGTGATGGATTCACCAAATTTGTTAAAGATTCTGGTATAAAAAAGGATGATTATCTATTGGTGAAGGCTATTGGAAGATCGACATTTTATGTTTCTCTATTTAAATCATGCGTTTTTGAGAACTCCTTCATCCCTATTGTAAGTCATATGTATAATCTAATAAATATGCTTTATAAAATTTTCCTTTTTTAATTTCTGTTTGTTTATGTTGTTTTGTAAATAATTTTCAGCATATGGCGGACAAATTCTGGAATGATTTTTACGGGAAAAGTTTTAAGGGTGGTGAGGCAACTCTGTATGTTGGAAATAGGTATTGGAATGTTAAGATGGAGGGATGGCCCGACAGGAGTGCCTTTACTGATGGTTTCTCTGAGCTGATTCACGATCTTTCGTTAGATACTCGCGCTACTATGTTGTTTACAAGTATTTGATATAAAACTTTCGAGATATCTATTTTTAATCAGTTGACTGGTGCTGAAATATATTTCAAGAAAGTTGAAGTTGTTGTTTCGGACGATTCTATTTATGGAGACGAAGGATTTGATTTATTGACTGCGGTTAGTGTTATATAATTTATTATTCATTATTTGTTAATACTATCTTTTTAGTCTTATATTATGTGGAATGTTTGTATGTAGTCTAAACAAAAGGAGAATCAAGAGACTAATGAAAGTCATGTTGAAGAATGTCTTTCTGGTGATAGTGTTGATGACTTTCAACTTCCAAATTTTGAGGCTATTTTTAACTTATGTAACTATTTTTTAATATATACTAACAAACTTTAACAACCACTTCATTTTTGAATTAATTTTTTTTATTCTTATAATGTCATTTGTTAGGATACTGACGACTCCAAATTTGATCGACTTATACCTGCCCAAATTGAGATGGAAGAAGCTAAGAAGCTGGTAAGTAAATAACTTCAAATTATTAACAGATTTTATTATATGTATTATATATGTATACTATTTAATTGTGCTACTATTTTATTTTATTTTATTTTATTTAGTTCAAGGATGGTTGGAATACAAAGAATGATGCTTTGAAAAATACTCCGTCTGCTACCTCTGAATGTCATGTAATATTTTTTTATAAGTTTGTTTATATATTGTATAGATTCTATTAATTACTTCATGATACACTTATTTTTTATGTTATTCATTTTTTTTGAAGTTTGACACGAAAGGGAAGTCAAAGGTTGTTTGTGGTGATCAAACTGTTCATCCAGAGGTTTATATCAAATAATAACATAATATAGTATATTTTTTAAATATGTAAATTTTATTTTGTATCATATAATGTATTTTACTTTATCATGAAGTTGTTAATTTGTTTTAGGTGTTAAGCAATGTTGATATGGATCTCGATAATATCGCCTATCGTACGCGTTCAAACTTTCCTATCAACAATGACTGTGTTGACATTGATGTGACGAAGCCTTCTGAAAACATTTCTGTAAGTACATGTTGTTTAATGTTTATTAATAAATTATTCATGAAATTATTATAGTTCTTTTTAACTATTAAACTTATTTTATATATTTTAAATATATAGGTTAAATCAAAGCGTAAGGCTTGCAGATCCACCACGTCCCCGTCTAATGTTTGCCCTAAACGTAAAGTCAAAATGTCGAAAAACAATTCATTTTTAGAGTTCACAAAAGTTGCTGAAACCAGACTGGTATACCTTCTGATGTGTTTATAATAATTTTTTTAATTAACTGTCTACAAATTCTTTGATTAATAAATTTAATAATTAATCTGTTCTCTTTGTTTCTCAGCGTTTACCTGTTGATGTTTCATATGATCTTTGTCTATCTGTTGACAAGTTGCGTGATGTTAGTATCCAGAACCTAAGTTGTGAGCTAAGTAATATGAAAACAAGAGCCGAGAAGTCTGGTGATGGTTACAGGTATGGTTTTACCAAGTGGTCATCTTTCTTGAAATCAAATCACATCACGTTCGGCGCCACTCTTTTCTTTAAGTACATCAAGTCTTCGCAGCTTTTGGTGTTGACGAACGTTGTACACAAGACTATAAAGAAAAGAGCTCGTGCGTGACTCTTGGCATTTGTGGTTTTTTTGCTTCGTTTTGGCAGAACAGTTAATGTAGTAGGTTGTTTTAGTTTTTTGATCTGTGGTGGGTATTATCAAGTATGGTTAGACGGTTATGTTTGTAGTATGTAGTGGTTGACATGGTTGAAGGTGGATAGTTGTATATGTTATCCTTTGAACTGTTGTTACTTAAACAAAGCTTTTTTTGTGAAAAAACTGATAAATACCTATTAATCTTGGTTTGAATGCATAACACCATTTTGTTATTACATTCCTTTTCATATTTGTGTCTTTCTTTCCATATCAAAAACTTTTTTTGGTTATGATATTGATTCCTACAGTCAACCATTTGAACTGATACTGTAGCCGTTAACATGTCATATACAACATTTCTTCACCTATTCGAAACCGATACTGAAATAATGTTAATTGCTTTACGTAATCTTTTTTATTTTGAATTAGGTTTTTAAATGTATATAGACTTTTAAAATAATATATTTTTCGAAAATGTCTTATATTTCAAACGAAAAAGAAAATAGTAATAATTAATTTACATACATATATTTTGTTATTTTTCCTACCTTTATTTACAAAAAAAATATGGTAAATATTTTTCTAACTTCTGACTATATATAATAAAAACTATGATACATAATTTGATTTCCTTACTAATTTACAAGCAATTTTACCTAATATAGATTCTAAATTTTGTAGACTAATAATTTTAATGTATATTGCATGTTTAAAATTATTTTAATCTTTATATGTATATTCTTATAGATTATAGATATAGATTTTAAATTTCCGTATTTTTCCTCATTTTATATTTTACATATTATATATATTTTTTATATATCTATATAAAGATGGAAAATATGTAAAATATATAAAAATTTAATAATTTTAAATTATATTTAAATTCTTAAAGTCAACCCAAATTTTTTAAATCAATATGATTATTGCGGATCTATGTATATTTTCCGTTTTTACAAATTTGTATTTATGTTAATTCGTTTTATCTAATTATATATTATACCGTTTCCTTATTTATTGAATTTAAAAAAGGAGGTTTATTTTCATTTATCTATATACATAGATCATTTATTTTCTTTTTAAGTCAAACTAATTTTTTTGCAACAGTCTATTAATTTATTTTATTTCTACGTAGCTACAATGGAAAACGAAGGTCATATCACCTTGCTGAATGATCTCGATGCATTTAGCACCAACTACACTATCAAGGTGAAAATTGTTAGTTTGTGGAGGAAGAAGATGAGAGGTAATGAAAGAGAGACATATCGTATTGATATGATACTGGTGGATGAAATGGTAATACTGTACATCTTTTTTGTTTTAATTATTCTGATTTTGAGTGCATTTTAACATATCCTTTGCATGTTATTCTCTATTTACCCACATGGTACCAAGATTCAAGCTTTTTGCTTGCATAAGCTATTTTCAAAGTTTGAGAGTCATCTTAATGTTAATGAATGCCTTATCATAAAACGGCCATCTCTTGCTGCGAACACTGCATCTTTCAAGATTGTTCCTAACAATCAGAAGCTATCTTTTTACTATCATAGGTTTGTCGAAAAGTGCATTAAATGGGAAGGTCCGCATTACGTTTTCAATTTTGTTGATTTTAATGCTGTTCTTTCACAGAAAACAAAAGAGGGTACGACAGTAGGTATGTTAGTTTTTATTTACAATCTTTATATACCATAATATTTGTTTGCGTATTTTTTTAGATTTTTTTATGTTCTTATAGATGTTGACATCTATTTTATATATTTGTTAGATTTCATTGGTTATGTTGGTGTTTGTTATAACATCGAGGAGACTAACAAAAAGGATGGTAGTAAAGGGAAACGACTTAATCATAAGCTTCATGATCTTGAGTAATACATTTTATAAGCTTCATAATTCTTTAAATGATGATCAAAGAGCAGTGTATAACGAGATTATGACTGCTGTTGGAGGTGGGAAAGGTGGTGTTTTTTTTTTGTACGGTTACGATGGTACAGGTAAGACATATCTGTGGAAAACTTTAGCTGCTTCCATAAGATGCAATGGAGATATTGTTGTTATTGTTGCTTCAAGCGGGATTGCATCATTGTTGTTGTCACGAGGCCGTACCGCCCATTCAAGATTTCATATTCCGATTAATCTTAATGAAGATTCTGTTTGTCATATCAAGCCTAATTCTGAAATCGCTAATCTTCTAAACGAAGCCAAGTTGATTATTTGGGATGAAGCACCGATGGTACACAAACATGCTTTTGAGGCTCTTGATCGTACATTGAAAGATGTTTTGAGTGTCTCTAATTCACGTAATTTTGAACTTCCCTTTGGTGGAAAGACTATTGTTTTTGGTGGTGACTTTAGGCAAATATTACCGGTTGTACAAAATGGAAGCAGGCAAGACATCGTACACGCCTCTTTATGTTCATCTTACATTTGGTCGACTTGCAAGGTTTTAAAATTGACCCGTAACATGCGTTTATCTGTTGGAAGTAGTAGTTCAAACATTGATGAGATAAACGATTTTGCTAAATGGCTACTTGAAATTGGTGAAGGCAATCTCGGTGATGGTAACGATGGCGAGTCAACTATAGAAATACCAAATGATCTTTTAATAACTGATTCAACTGATCCAATTCAAAGCTTGATTGACTTTGTATATCCGTCAGTTCTTCACCGTTTTAAAGATCGTGACTACTTTTCAGAAAGAGCCATACTTGCTCCTAAAAATGAAGTTGTACATGGTATCAATGATCGTTTGCTTGCATTATTTCCCGGTGAAGAAGTAGAGTATCTTAGCTCAGATAGTCTATGCCCAACTGAGGAAATTAATGATCCATTACACCAAGATTTGTATAATCCTGATGTGTTAAATAGTGTCATTATTTCTGGATTACCCAATCATAGATTGGTGTTAAAGTTGGGTGTTCCAGTCATGCTTTTGAGGAACATTGATCAACAAAATGGTTTATGCAATGGTACGCGTCTTCAGATTACACGTCTTCGTAAACGTGTTATCGAGGCTGAGATACTATCGGGAGGTAATGTTGGTTCAACAACTTATATACCCGGAATTAGCATGATTATAACAACCCTCGGTAAAACCGACACCCTCATAATAGTTCTGACACCCTAATATATCTTTAAATGTCTCAACATGTCTTTATATGCACCCCGTATGTGAAAACCGAGCCCAATATACAATATAACATATAAAATAAATTAAAAACAATAATTATTAAGTTGAGGCGGGCCGCATAGACCTCACCTCAACTTAACGCGGGCCGCATCAGGATATAACCAGACTTCGCCAAAACCTTAAGTTCATGCGGGCCGCGTATGATCTCGCTTAAGTCCATGAGGGCCGCGAGCGACCTAGAATGTGGCGCAGCCCGGTGATGACACGTGTCATCACCGTGTCAAGTCTAGAGGGTGACCGGGCCAAGCTATACGTTGACCGGAGATTGACGCGGGCCGCGTAAGGGTTAGCCTTACTTAACGCGGGCCGCGTGAAGACGCGATATCAGCCCTATAAATAGAAGGCAACGGGCCTTCAGTCTGTTCGCTCATTTCTTTCTTTCTTTCTCAAATTTTCTGTAGTGGCGTTATTATACCCGGGCGTTATACCCCCTAAAATAGCGAGGTTCTGCTACGATGTAAGTATTGTAACCCCTGGAGACGTATTAGATACGCTGCCCGATTGATCTAGGGTTCCGTAACGGCTGTTGTGGTTCTGCCCGACGTAGTCGTTGGAATGCCGTCTCGGGGAGGGTATTACTAATGTTAAAATGGGTTATTATACTAACACACGTGCATTTGTGTAATTTATAGATATTCACCAGGAAACCCTAAGGAATAACCTAAGACAGCAATGTGAGTGATCCTTCTTTTTATGTACTCATTTTTGTGAGTAATCTCCTTTTTGCAAGCTGTTTTTACAAAACCTTAAATATTTATTCATGTGAAAGACAGTTATTGAGTATTTGTAAGGGTACAATTATGATGGTATATTTGGGGTTTTGTATACAAAATTTGTTACCACCTGGGGAGAGGAGTAACATGACCATAAGTCAGATGACAGTACCATGGATGTTAATTGGTATTACCTGTAAACAAATGTAATTGCGGATGCGCCCTCAAAACTGTACACTGTGAAAATGGTTTTATTTAAATTTCATTAAAATGGGATTCACTCACCAGTATTTCCCACTGACAAAATGTTTTTAAAACGCGTTTCAGGTAACAAAATGTGAAAGCCAAATAGAAGCCAGCTGGACAGCACTGAAGGCTTGGAAAGTGGCAATAAAGTTACCTAAGAATAAAATGGATGTTTTTATTAAATAAATAGGATTTATTCCTATAAAATGTGTGTACTGAAAACTTGGGTTTTACCCATATGTTTAATATTATCAAACGAGGTGGTTTACTCTGATTTAACATTTCCTAACTACGGTCCTGATGAAAATTTCTGCTGCCAAATTGAATAAATAAACGTGATACCACCAAAACTGGCTCACGGCCGCCCGTTCCCGGGAACTAGGGATCGGGGGCTGTGACAGAAGGTGGTATCAGAGCTATGCCACTGATTCAGCCACAGAAGTGTTCTGCTGACATCAAAATTCAAAGTGTTAGGAAATAAATTATGGAAATACGTGTATAATTGTATTTCTTGCTATGTGTTATCTGACTATTTCTTAGTTTACAGTATGAGCGACCAAGGACCTTCTGACGCCTATTGTCAACTGTCTGGTTCGCCTAGGAGCGAAGGCACCTCCTCTTCTCAGCCTGCCCTCTCAGGGTATTCTGCTGACACGGAAGAAGGAATCTTTATGTTTAAGGCTCAGTCTGAAGAGCCATTTCCTCAGAAAAAGAGGGGATGGTTCAGTAGGGGAGCGCACGAGCGTAGGAAAAGAATGAAAAAGTTGCAGGAGCAGCGAGTGTTAGCCGCAGCAAAAAGAGAGACTGATGCTTATAATCAGGATATGCTCAATAGGGGTATCGCTAATATCCATATTTTAGCAACCACTGCTGCTGACCCAAACCTAGAACAAATGCTAGCACCCCAACCACAAAATCCTGACCACCCCATGGAAGTAGAAAACCAGATAGAAATGCCTGATTACAACCCGGAGGAGATACCTAGGGTACCTGCACCAGATCCCCTAGACCCAAACAACTACGACCCCTGGTGGGACGATGTTAGGGACTACGTGCAACAGAACCCAATACAGGAAAATGTGCCAATGCCCAACTTAGGAGCTTACCCAGGGTTAGATCCTTAAGATCCCTACAACATTAGTGATGCATATGTTAGGGAAATTTTAGAGAATCCATACCCGTACCAGGCCCCTATGCCTCCGTATCAGGAACCCGTACCCCAGTTTCCAAACCCAGTCCTAGAACCTGCACCCCCAATGAGTGAAGAAAATTTCCAAGAACTTAGGACTTTTGGGGAGGAAATTTTAGAAAGCAGTGAGAGAATGCGACAGGTGGGAGAACGCCTCGTATGGAAATACGATGAGCGTAATATGGATTTTTGGATGAATCCATATTAGTGAATGCGATGGCAGGAACGGTAGTAGTAATAATAATGTAATATAATATAATATAATAATATATATGTGTGTATGAAAAAAGAAAAAAAAATACGGATGCCTACTATTAGTATTGTAGCTTTACATTTCAGTCGATATTGTAATTTAAATTTCAGTACTAGTGTGTAATGATGCATACTATATAAATAGAGTAAAAGTCGCAATGCTCGACGCTTTTGGTTAAAAGTGCGTGTCATGTGATTGGCTATATTCAAATATTATTTGTGATATTAATATTTGGTAATTGTGTAAAATTCAGATGGCCGACGAGGAAAATCAGGATAATCTGAATAACGATAACCAGAGTAACATTAACGTGGTTAATGAGAATCCGGACAACAATAACAATGGAAACCAAATGGATAATAGTGCCGTTCAACACATAGTGGCACAAGGAATTATAGATGCAATGCCATTTATTATTCAAACGGTTCAAGAAGTGAATAATAAAAGTAAGCATAGTAGTAAACGACCAAGTGAACTGGAAAACAGCGTGAACAATGGACCCGTACTTCAAGCGCCCATTCCCAAAAGAAGAAGAACCATGCCATATGGTTGTTCTTACAAAGAATTCTGGTCCTGTAAACCAATAGAATTCTCGGGCAATGAAGGACCCATTGCAGCCTTACGCTGGATAGAGAAAACTGAGGCTGTTCTGAAAATAAGCAAATGTGCTGAAGAAGATAAGATAATGTTTGCTTCAAATCTGTTTAAAAACGCAGCCTTAGAATGGTGGAACACTATCCTCCAGTCAAGAGGAAGTGATAAGATTTATAACATGGAATGGGAGGAATTTAAGAACATGGTAGAAAGGAAATTCTGCCCTCCTAATGAAAAGGAACAGATAGCAAATAAGTTTCTGAATCTTAGAATGACCGGGGTAGATAGTAAGGGTTACACTACCACATTCTTTGAATATGCTAGGATATTACCAACCCTTGCATCACCTGAACCAGTGTTAATCTCCCGTTACATCTGGGGATTAATTGGAGAGATTAGACATGTAGTCAAGGCAGCTAGGCCCCAAACCATAGAGGAAGCTGTAGAACTAGCCAATACCTTGACTGATGAACTAGTGAGAACTAGAGAAGAAGACCAGAGGAGAAACCTAACCCAAAGGCTTACTCAAGAATTCCGTTCGGGGAATTCCAACCGTAGGAATATAGGTTCTACCTCTGCACCATACTGCAGAAACTGCAACAAAAAGCATTCTGGAAGATGCTCTATTTATTGTAATTTTTGCAAGGCCCCGGGACACAAGGAAGAGAATTGCAAGAAGAAATCCAGTAATGGATTCTGCTACAACTATGGAGAAAAAGGTCATACTAAGACAAACTGTCCAAAGTTAGCCCCAGCTGCAAACAACAAGAACACTAAAAATGCTAGAGCATTCGTTCTAACTGCAGACGAAGCTAGACTAATTCCGGACGTCATTGCTGGTACGTTTTTAGTTAATGATATATTTGCTAAAGTATTATTTGACTCTGGTGCAAACCAAAGTTTTATTAATACTTCACTTTGCAAACTCCTAAATCAATCATTAACTAAACTACCACAAGAATGTCTAGTAGAGACAGCAAATGGAGAAACCGTTAAGATTTCTGAAATCTTGCAAGGAGCAAGAATAGAAATTTTTAATCAAAAATTTATTGCAAACCTTTACCCAATGAATATGGTAGGATTTGATGTCGTGTTAGGAATGGATTGGTTAATAGCAAATAAAGCCAATATCTTATGTGATCAAAAGTCAATTCAAGTAAAATCACCAAGAGGTGAAAATATCACAATTAAAGGAGATAAACCATCTAGATCCACTAAATTCATCTCTGTGATGAAAACTGCAAGTTATATAAGGAAAGGATCTATAGTATATATGATTTCTATAATCACTAACACTAAAGGAAAAGAGTTACAAGACATTCCAGTAGTGTCCCAGTTTTCAGATGTCTTTCCTGAGGAATTGCCAGGACTACCGCCAGACAGGGAAGTTGAATTCAGAATTCACCTGTTACCAGGGACAGCACCGATTGCCAAAGCACCGTACCATTTGGCACCCGCGGAAATGCAAGAACTGAAGAACCAGCTAGATGAATTGTTGGAGAAAGGATTCAGACAGCCAAGCTCATCGCCATGGGGAGCGCCGATTTTATTCGTTAAAAAGAAGGACGGATCAATGCGTATGTGCATTGACTACCGTGAATTAAACAAAGTCACGATTAAGAATAGGTATCCATTACCGAGGATCGATGATTTGTTCGATCAACTTCACGGAGCTCGATTTTTCTCTAAAATCGATTTAAGATCAGGGTATCATCAATTAAAGGTATAGGAAGAGGACATTCCTAAAACCGCATTCAGAACGAGGTATGGTCATTATGAATTTACTGTCATGCCATTTGGTTTAACCAATGCCCCAGCCGCATTTATGGACATGATGAACCGAATATGTAAGCCATATTTGGATAAATTCATAATTGTCTTCATAGATGATATTCTAATTTACTCTAAAAGTAAAGAGGAGCATGCAAAGCATTTGCAATTACTTTTAAGTTTATTGAGAAAAGAAAAGCTTTATGCTAAGTTTTCAAAGTGCGAATTTTGGTTAGAACAGGTGCAATTCCTCGGACATTTAGTTAACCATGAAGGAATTCATGTAGATCCAACAAAGATCGAGGCAATTACCCAATGGAAAACCCCAGAGTCACCAACTGAGGTTAGAAGTTTCTTAGGATTGGTCGGTTATTATAGAAGATTTATTCGAGATTTTTCTAGAATAGCCATTCCTTTAACTAAGTTAACTTGTAAATCTGCTAAGTTTGAATGGGGGCCAAAACAAGAAGAAGCCTTTAGAATTCTTAAGCAAAGATTAACCCATACACCCATACTAGCGTTACCAGAAGGAACTGAAGACTTTGTAGTATTTTGTGACGCTTCTAAGTTAGGATATGGATGTGTATTAATGCAACGTCAAAAGGTTATAGCTTATGCCTCCAGACAACTTAAGAGTCATGAAGAAAATTATTCAACCCATGATTTGGAATTAGGAGCTATAATTTTTGCCCTTAAAATTTGGAGACATTATCTTTATGGTAGTAAGTTTACCATATTCACAGATCATAAGAGTTTAAGGTATGTTTTTGGGCAAAAAGAGTTGAATATGAGACAAAGACGCTGGATGGAATTACTTAGTGATTATGATTGTGATATCCAGTATCATGCAGGAAAAGCAAATGTAGTGGCAGATGCTTTAAGTCGAAAGTATCATGAAAAGCCAAAAAGGGTACGTTCTCTTAAATTAAATCTTCAAGTAGATTTAAATGATCAGACTAGGAAAGTTCAAGAATCAGTAATCAAGGAAGATACTGAAAAATTAAAAGGAATGATTAAAGAATTAGAACAAGGAACAGATGGAATTTGGAGGTTCCATAAAAAGAGAATGTGGATACCTAAATTAGGAAATTTACGTCACCGGATATTAGAAGAAGCCCATAAGTCTAAATATACAATGCATCCAGGAAGTGATAAAATGTACCAGGATTTAAGGAAAAATTTCTGGTGGATAGGAATGAAAAAGGATGTAGTAGCCTATGTTTCTAAATGTTTAACTTGCTCACAAGTTAAAGCTGAACATCAGAAACCCTCAGGATTGTTACAACAATTAGAAATGCCAGTTTGGAAATGGGAATTGATAACAATGGATTTTGTTACCAAATTACCCAAAACAAGAAAAGGTAATGATACAATCTGGGTGGTTGTAGATAGGCTAACCAAATCAGCTCATTTCTTACCAATGAAGGAAACTTTTAGTATGGAACGATTAGCCAAATTGTATGTAAAAGAAATCGTTTCTTTACATGGCATTCCTTTATCAGTTGTTTCTGATAGAGATAGCCGATTTACCTCTCATTTTTGGTCAAGTTTCCAATAAGCAATGGGAACCAGGTTAAATCTAAGCACAGCTTATCATCCTTAAACAGACGGGCAAAGTGAAAGGACAATCCAGACAATGGAAGACATGCTTAGAGCTTGTGTAATTGATTTCGGAGGTAATTGGGACGAACACTTACCTTTGATAGAATTTTCTTATAATAATAGTTATCACACAAGTATCAATGCTGCACCATTCGAAGCACTTTATGGACGAAAGTGCAGAACCCCAGTCTGTTGGGCAGAAATTGGGGAAAAACAATTATCTGGACCTGAGATAGTACAAGAAACAACTGACAAAATCATTCAAGTCAAGGAACGACTGAAAGCAGCACGTGATCGACAAAAGAGCTACGCTGATAACAGACGCAAACCATTAGAATTTCAAGTAGGAGATAGAGTATTATTAAAAGTCTCTCCTTGGAAAGGAGTGGTAAGATTCATCAAGAGAGGAAAGCTTAGTCCCAGGTATATTGGACCTTTCAAAATTCTTAAAAGAATAGGACCTGTAGCCTATCAGCTACAACTGCCAGAGGAAATGGCAGGAATACATGATGTATTTCATGTATCTAATCTCAAAAAGTGTCTAGCTGATGAATCACTCGTAGTACCTCTCAAGGATATAGAGGTTAATGAACAACTCAAATTTGTAGAGAGGCCTCTACAGATTGAAGATAGGAAGATTAAGAATCTCAAGCATAAGAGATTAGTTCTAGTCAAAGTAAAGTGGGACTCCAAAAGAGGACCTGAATACACATGGGAACTTGAATCAGAAATGCAAAAGAAATATCCACACTTGTTCCAGTAGATCTCGAGGACGAGCTCTAAAACAAGGTGGGGAGGATATAACAACCCTCGGTAAAACCGACACCCTCATAATAGTTCTGACACCTTAATATATCTTTAAATGTCTCAACATGTCTTTATATGCACCCCGTATGTTAAAACCGAGCCCAATATACAATATAACATATAAAATAAATTAAAAACAATAATTATTAAGTTGAGGCGGGCCGCATAGACCTCACCTCAACTTAACGCGGGCCGCATCAGGATATAACCAGACTTCGCCAAAACCTTAAGTTCATGCGGGCCGCGTATGATCTCGCTTAAGTCCATGCGGGCCGCGAGCGACCTAGAATGTGGCGCAGCCCGGTGATGACACGTGTCATCACCGTGTCAAGTCTAGAGGGTGACCGGGCCAAGCTATACGTTGACCGGAGATTGACGCGGGCCGCGTAAGGGTTAGCCTTACTTAACGCGGGCCGCGTGAAGACGCGATATCAGCCCTATAAATAGAAGGCAACGGGCCTTCAGTCTGTTCGCTCATTTCTTTCTTTCTTTCTCAAATTTTCTGTAGTGGCGTTATTATACCCGGGCGTTATATCCCCTAAAATAGCGAGGTTCTGCATGTAAGTATTGTAACCCCTGGAGACGTATTAGATACGCTGCCCGATTGATCTAGGGTTCCGTAACGGCTGTCGTGGTTCTGCCCGACGTAGTCGTTGGAATGTCGTCTCGGGGAGGGTATTACTAATGTTAAAATGGGTTATTATACTAACACACGTGCATTTGTGTAATTTATAGATATTCACCAGGAAACCCTAAAGAATAACCTAAGACAGCAATGTGAGTGATCCTTCTTTTTATGTACTCATTTTTGTGAGTAATCTCCTTTTTGCAAACTGTTTTTACAAAACCTTAAATATTTATTCATGTGAAAGACAGTTATTGAGTATTTGTAAGGGTACAATTATGATGGTATATTTGGGGTTTTGTATACAAAATTTGTTACCACCTGGGGAGAGGAGTAACATGACCATAAGTCAGATGACAGTACCATGGATGTTAATTGGTATTACCTGTAAACAAATGTAAATGCGGATGCGCCCTCAAAACTGTACACTGTGAAAATGGTTTTATTTAAATTTCATTAAAATGGGATTCACTCACCAGTATTTCCCACTGACAAAATGTTTTTAAAACGCGTTTCAGGTAACAAAATGTGAAAGCCAAATAGAAGCCAGCTGGACAGCACTGAAGGCTTGGAAAAGTGGCAATAAAGTTACCTAAGAATAAAATGGATGTTTTTATTAAATAAATAGGATTTATTCCTATAAAATGTGTGTACTGAAAACTTGGGTTTTACCCATATGTTTAATATTATCAAACGAGGTGGTTTACTCTGATTTAACATTTCCTAACTACGGTCCTAATGAAAATTTCCGCTGCCAAATTGAATAAATAAACGTGATACCACCAAAACTGGCTCACGGCCGCCCGTTCCCGGGAACTAGGGATCGGGGGCTGTGACAATGATACCATCGGACAAGAAAATACCCTTCAAGTTTCAACGAAGGCAGTTTCCAATAACCGTATGTTTTGCCATGACTATTAACAAAAGTCAAGGACAGTCTCTTTCCAGAGTTGGTCTGTACCTAAGAGACCCCATTTTCTCACATGGCCAGCTTTATGTTGCGTTGTCAAGAGTAAAGACCAGATATGGCGTGAAGCTTTTAATATTTGACAAAGATGGAAGGCCAATGAATACAACTTCAAATGTTGTTTACAAAGAAATATTTAGAAAATTGTAGTTGAAAAATTAAAGTTTAATTTCAAATTTTTAGTTTTGAATTTATTTTTGTATATAAGTTGTTGATTTGATTTTACATCTTGATTTATTATAATTGTAATTCACTTTTAAATTAAATTATTTAAGTATAACTACCATATTTTTGAATCGTTTAAACAATTTGTAAATTTTTTTTGAAATATAAATATTACAATTTATAAACTATTGGTAAAGTACTATTCTATGGTAAGTCGTTAGTTAAATTGATTTTGTAAAGTTTTGTAACTATTAGAGATCTATAAGGGGTGAATTTGTAATTATATTTTATTTACTTCAAAATTGGTGCAACTCAAAACAAAACCGTCATATCACCTGCAACATCATTACCCATCAAGATCACTTTCACCTCCTCTCTTGGTTATCCCTTCTCACCGCCATTGTTGGTTAGGGTTTCAAGAAGCCATTACTCTTATCTTCTACACTACAATCAACAGAAGAAGGTATGTTCTTCATCTTTAATCCGGCTATTGATTGGTTTTCATCCTATTGTTTTGCAATGTTCCGATTTTGATGTTATATTTAGAAGATTTTCCAATGTTCGGTTGTTCAATCAACTGTTATACACAATTTTCTTTAATAACAATCCGATTCCGATTTTGATGTTATCTTTACAACAATTTCCCACTTTTTTATGTTTCTTAATTTCCTTTTTCATGGTAAACCGTAATTATTTGATAATAATGTGATTAAAATTTACGTTCACAGAAAATAGTGTAGTCAAATTTGGTTATTGTTTCTACTATTGATTTATATATATACTTTCTTTATTTATCAGTAATATTTTTCCATCTTTAGTCATTGTTAATTGGAAGAATAAAATATTTTATTTATTTTGAATGTGTTTATTTTGTAATGTTATCATTTTATTTCTTGCTCTAAAAAAATGTTGATAATAATTTTACAGATATGGATCAAAAGAGAAGTAGTTGTTCTTTCTTGAAGTTAGTCGATGCTCATCATCCTACAAAAGTGGTATGTACTTTTTGTTATTATGTTTACAAAAAAATATGTTGATACTTATATGTCTTATGTTTCAAATTATTGGAAATACCGAATGATTTTGCTACATTACTGTGGGGAGAACAATTCCCATATGGTGATCGTATTAAAATTTTTGCTGCTGACAACTTATGGATTGTTGAAATTGAAAAATATGGGTTGGGTCCTGTTTTAGGTGATGGGTTTGGTAAAGTCGTTACGGACAGTGGTTTACAAAAAAATGATTATCTGTTGTTCAACAGTCTTGGACCATCTACATGGTATCTCGATGTCTTTAAGTCATGTGTTTTGGATAACTCTTTTATCACTTCCATTAGAGTTGATGATGATTTCATTGTAAGTACTGTATATAAAATAATTTCTTTTTTTATGTCAATTTTTTTGTACATATTTTGTTTAACATAATTGTTAACAAATTTACAGCTTATGGCGGACAAATTCTGGGGACAGTTTTATGGCAGCAGTTATAAAGGTGGATCAACAACTCTTTATCTCGGTGAGAGGTTTTGGAATGTGAAGATGGAAGCGTTGTCCGACAAATGTGCTTTCACTGATGGATGGTCTAAGTTGATTAGGGATCTTGAATTAGATTCCCGGACTACTTTTATTTTTACAATGGCTGGATATGAGACTTTTGAGTTGTCCGTTTTTAATCATGAAACGGGTACTCAAATGTATTTCAAGAAGGTTGACGTTGTTGTGTTGGATGATCCTATTTACCGAGATGATGGATTTGATTTACTCCTTGCGGTTAGTGTTATTATGCTTACAATATATTTTTTCATAATATCAAGTAATTAGTTATTCTTGAAGTTAACATTGTTGGTTTTTTTAGTATTATTTTTTTGTAGTCGGAACACAAAGAGAAGGTGATTACCAACGAAAGTGATGTTGATGAAGATCTTGGTGGTCATATAGTTGGTGAATCTAACCGCCTTTCATCTTCCTTTGATTCGTATCGGTCTAATGTAAGTGATTCACAATGTGCCTTATATATATATATATTATATAATGCTTCTAATTACTTTCTTCTATACTTATATGTTTATCATTCATTTTTATTATGTAGAATGACCCAAAAGGAAAGTCAAAGATTGTTTTTGGTCACGAGACTGTATCTGCAAAGGTTGTTTGTTATATACTAATTTAATTTAATAGTTAATTTCAATACATATAATAAACTTTTTATTCTATTCGGTGTATTTGTTTTCCATTATGTAATCCTTTTAATGAATTTTGTTTTAAATGTAATAAGTTAAATCTTTTATGGTTTTGTAGGTTCATCCTAAGCTCAAATCAAAGTTTTATGTTGGAGATAAAGGGCTTTCGACAAAGGTTGTTTATGATTAGATAATATAGTTTGATGTTTTTTTTCTATATAAAAAAAATAATATTTTCAAGTTTCGTTTTTGTTAATGTGAAAACCCAGTTTGATGTTGTTTAGAAATCTTTTTTCATACCAAACAACACATTACATGTATAAAAACATGCTTAATTAGTATATAATTCATTTAATTATTTCCTTCTATATGAATATGTTAATTGTTTTATTTTCTTTAGGTTGAACGAAAAGGAAAATCAACTGATTTTGTTTCTGAGCAAAATCTGTCTTCTCACGTTGTCTCTCAAGTAAGATATCGTAACCATGAATTCTTACTTTTATTATTTAAAGGACCGTGTATCTTATTGTTGTAAAATTTTATGTATATTATGTTTATGTTTATTGTGTCTTATTCAATTATGTAGGTTAAATTAAAGTCTAAGTCATTCAGATCCACAACATCAACCGCCATTCAAGTTGGCCGTAAATGCTCTACATCAAAAAAGTTAAAACAAACTGATGTAATTAAATTCACCAAGAAAGCCGAAAGCAGACTGGTATACTTTATAATTTTTTGTTTCCTTCTAATAGCACATCATACAGTTTGGCTCTACTCTTTTTTTTAATCAATAAGGTAATTAATCCTTTTATATTTTTCTCAGCGTTTACCGACTGATGTTTCAAGCCATCTGTGTCTTTCTCTTCACAACTTGCACCATGTTACAGTTCAGAACGAAAAATATGAACTACCTAAGTTGGGCACAAGAGACGAGAAGTCTGGGAAGGGTTTCAGGTATGGTTTTAAAAAGTGGCCAGCTTTCTTGAAATTGAATTACATCGACTTCGGTTCTAATCTTTTCTTTACGTACGTCAAGCCTTCTAAGCGTTTGATGTTAACCAAAGTCGTACCCAAGATCACAAAGAAAAGAGGTCGTTCGTGAATGTTGGTTATTATGTTATGTTAGATGGTTAAGTATGAATATTAGATGTGGTTTTATCGTTGGTTTGTTTTGATACTTTGGGATAGTACTTATGGTTTGTTAGACATGTCTTTTGGTAATATGTATATGTTGTTAATATGCTTATGATGTGGTTATGTGAAATTCAGGTTATGTTAGCATATAACCTAAATAATAAAAATTTAATAAATTAAACCTAAATATATATCGATGATTATGAAGAAATCTCTTTTTTTTAATTCAATAACATTTGACTTTTATCATGGTTCTTCAAGAATGATTTTATTTTCGTAATGATATTTTATTTTTAGAAACTTCCATCTAATTCTAACAAATTATAATGGAATAATTACAATTGATTTCTATCAATACATATTTGGAAATATGTATCTTCATTTGTTATATAAAATTTCAAAAGATATGTAATAACATTGAATTTTTATATGTTACTAGATGTCTCCTATATATATATATATATATATATATATATATATATATATATATTCTGAAATTCGTTTTTGTGTATAATAACAAAAGAGTTTGTTTATATATCTAAGTTGTCCGAATCAAAATCAACTCAGCTGGTGTTGATCGTGGATTAAATCTACAAGGTAAGATAATTAAATTGTGTATGTTTATTAAACCTATTAATGTATAAGAAACTTTTATTTTTACACCTTTATGACATTGTTGTTTATGTAACTAATCACCATGGATTATGTAATATGTTTTGAAACTAATAAGCCTATATTATCACATGCTTGATAACGTTTGTGTATGTGTTTTAATTTATGTTTTTTAAGTAATAATATATTATCACATGGTTGATAATAATATATTATCACAATTCATTTTATTTCATATATCATATATGTTTTTGAAGTAATCAGAATATATTATGACTGAAATTAAAAAATAATTTAATTATTTTCATAATTTATAATATACATATTGTTAATTGTTTTTTCTACGTTACATGTGTTTGTAGCTTTTAAATATGGCTGAAAGTTCTTCCATGTATTTTTTTCTTTTTAATGTTAGACTTTGTTGTGCATTATACCCATTAACAAGTTATATTTTATTAATATCTTATGTTTTTTAATCAGTATTAGAGAACCTTTCTTTTGTAGACACATGAATCGAGCGGACGAAGTTTTACTGGTATTTTCTAAATTCAGACATTTATTATATTTTTTTATTTGTTATCATGAAATACAATTTAAAATTATCTTATGGTTTATAATTTACAATTATAATTATAAGTTATTTTGGATTCCTTGCTTTATTAGGCGATTCCTTTAGACGCTGCATCCAAATTGTGGGGTAACGATAAAGCACCCAAAAATGTTATGATACAAACTCAAGATGGTCGAAAATTTAATGTTTATTTAAGCGAAGCCAAAGGAAAACATTTCTTTTTCCATGGTTGGTCAAATGTTGTGAAACATTTAAAACTCAAAAAAGGATGTTTGGTACTCTTCAATTCTGTCGATTTATCTATATTCAAACTAACACATTTCATTGATGGTGTGTTTCAAAGCTCTTTCTGAACATCTCTGTTACCTACAACATCAAACTTTATTGTAAGATTAGTTTTTCTTTCATTTTATTTATGTTAATATATTTAGGTTTTATGAACTGATTACAAAAGTAACATTTTTTTTAATTATTTATACAGGTAATTCCTGAGTGTATACTGCCTAATTTCTATGATTATACTTCAGATGATATAATTTCCATTATAGATGTAGGCAACAAAATCCTTCACGTCAAGATTGAAACGCTTTTTGGTAAAGTTGGTTTCTCCATTGGTTTTGATGTTATTGTTAATTTGTTTCAATTGGAGGCCGGTTGTTATCTAATATTTACAAGAGGTTTTGCAAATTATTTCCATT
Source organism: Helianthus annuus (assembly GCF_002127325.2). Classification (NCBI taxonomy): domain Eukaryota; kingdom Viridiplantae; phylum Streptophyta; class Magnoliopsida; order Asterales; family Asteraceae; genus Helianthus; species Helianthus annuus. The sequence goes on along the minus strand of NC_035441.2, from coordinate 158,465,190 downwards.
TAAGAATTCTTGGAAAAAATGGTGTTGAAATTAATTATGCTGATGTACAACTTGATGAGGTAAGTATACATTTGCTTGGTTCTTTATATATTTAATTACTATATTGTTATTATAATAATTGTTGTATGTTATTTTCAGACTGTAGTTGCACTTATTGATGTAGTTGACGAGCCAGCTATTGATGAACACCAAAATGTTCGTGTTTATAAGTTTAGGCGTATGGCTTCTAAAGATTTTGTAAGTTTTAATATTATTTTAGCAAGTACTATATAATAAAAATTATATATTTTTTAGTCACATAGAAATACATTATTATTTTTATATTCTTCTTCTTATTAATTTTGATTTTATAAACAATACAATGACTGCCTGATAAGGTTTCAAGTATGGCTAAACTTGGTGCTGATTTAAAACCTATGACCGTTAGACTTTTGCATCTGCCTGAGCAAGACGAGTTTATCAACCGTACCAGACGTGGAAAGAGAGGAGAAAGTTGGCGTTATGCGTTATGCAAATGGTCCAGATTCATGAAACGTGCTCGCATTAACGAGCGTGATATAATTCACTTTTCTTTTGATGAGACTCATCAAGTGTTGAATGTTGAGTTGGTTGTACCTCACCAAAAAAAAAAGAGTAGTGATTAACTGTTTTACATTTAAGTTTTGGATATTTAGTTTTTGTATGATATACATTTACTTTGTTATGTTTAATAGTTTTTAAATGTTTATTCATACACCTTATTCATCATAGAATTTTTTGTTTATTAATATATGTATATATTTATTTGGTTACAAAGATAGATTGTCAACCCGTGAGTATTCACGGGTTATAACCTAGTTTTTAGGTATAAAATAAAACTACAAATTGTATAATAATATAAAATTATAACTTCTTTTTACAAAAATATAAAAAAACTTATATGAATTATAAGAAAATCACTAGCAACGGAGAGTGAGGGCTTGGACGCCATCGAAACAAACGTTGTATAAATAATTAATAGAGTAAACTGTCAAAATAGTCCCTAAGGTTTGGTCATTTTTGCCACTTTATTCCAAAACTCAAACCTTTTGAATCTGGGTCCCCTTGGTTTCAATTTTGTTGCTATTTTCATCCAAAAGCAAAATCTGGTCAGATTTTTCAGTTAACATACAATTTGTTTGTGTCTTTTTTCTCCCTTTTTAATAAAGGAAAAAATGGTCAGATTTTTATAATTTGTTATAATAAAAAGTTAAAACACCATTTTCCCTTCATTAAAAGGGAGGAAAAGGACAAAAAAAAGTTGTATGCTAACTGAAAAATCTGACCAAATTTTGATTTTGGATGAAAATGGTAACACAACTGAAACCACAGGGACCCAAATTCAAAAGTTTAAGTTTTGGAATAAAGTGATAAAAGTGATCAAACCTCAAGGACCATTTTGGCAGTTTACTCTAATTAATATAACCATATAAGAGCATTCACATCCAACCCGTCAAATTATGTGAGGGGGTTTTCATTTTTTAAAATGTGGTTGTAGGTGATCGTGGGTAGTTGTGAGTAGAGGAGATAAAATATTACGATTCATCTCTAAATTTTGGAGACATTGTTCACCCTCTATAATTTTTTAATATATTTTGAAAGTGGTTATGAGTGAAAGAGAGAGAAAATTTAATGATTGTCACACCCCCAAAATACCACCTAGGGAGTGTCCCTGTTAGGCGTGTGACAAACCAATAACGAGCCACTAATCATATTGAACCAATCACAAATGTTGAGTAAGATCATCAATTATTACTGAAAAGTACCGTTAACAAGTTTAAATGAAAACCAAGATGTTCAGCGGAAGCATATAAAAGAAAACATAGTTAACTGTTTCAGGTTAATTGTATGTAATCAATAAACCCATCATTTGTATCCAATCAGCATGACCCATGACCACTCCAGCTACTTCAGACAGCAAGTTCCAAATCCATATAATCTAACGACCTGCGAGCATGCAACAAGTGTATCAGACAACGCTGGTGAGTTCATAGTTTTACGAAAACGTTGTTTACCAAGTATGTAGTTAATCCATTGAAGTTAATTCCAGAAGTAATGATGAAAACAATGTTGATAATACCCCAATACAAGACGGCTTCTGATTATTTTGCCCTTTCTCCAATGCTCCTATCAAAGCATTGGTCATGACTAGGTCATTAGTTCAACACCCGTCCTCCCAGGAACGGGGTGAGGTTGCCAAACCTAAGTAGCGCTACTAACTAATACCATGTTACCTTCCAGGTAACCAAACAACACGGAGGGACTTTAATGGTGATAGGAAGAGTATATTATCCAACATTCCCGTTTTTACCCAAAAGACTTGTCCCTCCCAGGAATACCCACTGACTGTCCCAACCACCGGGACGCATGCTCAAGAAAGATGAACTCACCTTGGGTTTGCTCGGTTAGATTAAATGCTTGTTTAATAGTTGATCAGTCAAACCCTACTGTGGTTACCAAGGCAGTTAGTTTCATGAATTCATAATTCACATATTCATCCACACAGTACTCAAGTAGTAACAAGCCTAGCACGTATCATTACGTAAGTTATAGCAAGTTTACAGGTCATAGTTACATTCATAACACAAGTTCACACTGTACCATAGCTCATATCTAGTGGTTCGGTTCACGTTCTAGTGTTCATGCAAATTATAACCCAACATCATGCAACACAGGTATTCATACTATTATACACCGTATCATCTTTTAGTGAATGTTTGATTCATGTGCAATCAGTGTCACTAGTTTATGATCCACACAATTCATAAATAATCCATTTATAAAACATTTATAAAACATTTAACACAAAATGACATGGAATAGTAGTTGTGTGTGGCCTATAAAAGGTTTGGGCTTTTCTAGTGTGTGGCCCACTAGAATAAGGCCCAATGTATGTTTAATGTGCGGCCCACTTGTCAAGCGTGCGGTCATACGAGTGTGCGACATATCGTATGCGACATATATTAAATGTGTGACCCAAAACTAATGGTGCGGCCCAACTAATTTTGTGTATGACCCGACGTTGTCACAAGCCCAAAACAAGAATTCTATTGGCCCAAACATTTCTGATTAAAACACATGACTGTGCGGTTATAAGCCAGGTGTGCGACTGGTATCAAATATTCAAAATAACAAGGTGGGGCCGAACCTTAAATTGTGCAATTGGTGAGATGCACTGTAGTTGGAAAAAGTGTGCGACCAGCATACTTTAATACTAGATAACATTCATTTTTCGAATTACAACCTATTGTACCCTATGCATCCCTATGCATGACCACTTGTACTCTCAGCATCAATTTCCAAATAGTAGGCACCTTTTAAACATTAGAGCAGATAAGACAACTATTCTTTTTAGATTCTATCAATCACATGACACCTCATCTCCTAAATATAAAGCATGCATTAAACAGTTGTACCCTACGCATATAATTTCGTACACACCATGAAAACATAGATTCAGGCCTTCAAACAACAGTTATCATCCAAATCATGTGCATGGCAGTTTATAGAGACTTCATAAACATAAGCATCAACTATTAACAACAAGATTAATATTGATTATTCAATCCTCACTAAAGGTTTAACATAAGCTCTAGATCACACCATTAGCATAAGGTAGCAAACTATTGAATTGACTAAATACAAATCATACAAACATCGCATTCAGATTCAGATAGCAAGTTTTTACCATGGAATTGGCCACTAGTGTTTTCAAATCTCACAAACCCACTGACAAACATCTAATAAAACACAAATACGAAAACAGCTTTGTACCTACATCTCATCAGTTCGTCAACTCGTTTTGGTAAACTCCGGCATCCGAAGCGTGCCATCACCACCACTTCCGTCACCGCTAGTGACCAACAGAACCACCACCAACTCGGTTCACCACCGCCCACAGCCGTCGCTGATGCGGCCACGGTTGCCGGCGCCGCCGTCGTTGCGGCTCTTCTTCACAGCTATACCGGACTCGAACCACCGTCACCATGACGATACCGTCGCTGGCGTGCATCGCCACCACTCTGGTGGCTGGCCATTCATGTATAACCGAGAGGGAGGGAACAAAAGGGTGTCGGGGTGTGCTTATCAGAGAAGCATGACGCCGAAGTGCCGGTTGTTGCGGAAAAACGGTGTTGGTCGTTGGCAGACGAGGGAAGGGGTGTAAGTGGGAACGAGGCAAGGGGAAAGGGGTGGTAGTAGGGGCTGTGGTGTGGCCAGGAACTGTTGCCGGTCGGAGTGTATTCTTCCGGTGATCGGAGATCAGAAGAGAAAACAATGAAGGGTAGTCTGTGTGCGGCTGCAACTTTTGTAGGGATTTTGTTATATCAATGGGGGTAAAAAAAAAAAAAATAATAGATTTATATAGCCTAGGGTTCTAGGTTTAGGTTAGTTGGGTTGGGCTTGGGTCCGTGCGTACGGATCCGCATAACCTTATGTATCTAGTTAAGCCCATGGCTTGTTTTAGATTAGTCAATTAAATATAACCGTTACTATACATACGTGTCGGTACGTTTCTCTCGTCACCGGTTATTATTATTTAATAATTTATATTAATAATAGCGATAGTAATAATGATAAAATACCCATCTCCACGACGATTGGGGTCGAGGGTATGGGTTGTCACAATGATAAATATATTAAAAAATATTATTTAATTGAAAAGGAGAGAGAAATTATAGTGATTTTTAGTGTAATATAGGGTAAAAAATAGGGAGTTCGATGTGAATGCTCTAAGCATACATTCGAAGGATGAATTAAATATTAAACATAGTTAGATACTAGGATATTATTACTTCACTTGGTAGAGGTTCTTTCCTCTTAGTGGTAGTTCTTTGGTTCAGTTCCAAGCAAGTAGTAGATTAAGATTTATTTTGTGTAATTTAGGAGGGGTATGTAAATGTTGTCATTCATACTGATTTACAACCATATTATTTGTGGTAATGTCTAGAGTTGTAAACGAACCGAACGTTCAGCGAACAATTTGTACGTTCGTTCGTTTAGTAAATGAGCGAATATGAACTAGAAATTTTGTTCGATTAGTTAAATAAACAAACACGAACAGAGATCTTGTTCGTTCAACTGTGTTCGTGAATGTTTGTTCATGTTCTGATACGTGGTCGAAAACCGGTGTTCGTAATTGTTCAACTTAATGTTTTTACATAAGTTTTAATCCCGAATAGCCTACTTTTAATTAAAAATGTGTTTTGCAGGCTTAATGAAGTTAAAGGAGCTTTTTGGGAGCTTTACGGACTACCGGGACGAGAAACGGATCACCGGATCATCAAACGGGTCAACCGGGGGCATAAGACGCGAATAACGGAAAGTAGGAGATGTAGGGCTCGTCGGCGACACCCCCTAGGCCGTCGGTGATGCCCACTAAAGAAAGCTCGTCGTTAATTTTGGTCCGTATCCAGTGGATTAAGCCGTCGCTGCATTTCGAGAAACTAGAACCCGTCAGCGACGGGTGCCCAATCATGCTGTCGTGAATTTTGAGTTTTTAGTTAAAGAGAATGATTGTGATTGGTTCTTTGGCCATGAATACGGGAGTTACACTTCATGTTGAGTTTGAATATCATTCTTGGAGCCACAATTGAGATTCTCATCACTTCCATTCCACCTCTAACACCAAGCTTCAACCAAATCATCAAGAATCATCCACAATCAACCATCTACAAACCCTAACCATTTCTCCATCATTCTTTCCACCATCATCTTTTAGCAAAACCCTAACAATCCACCATTCCTCCATTGTTCAAGCTTCAAGATGATCCAAATCAAGTTCCAATCATCTGGTGATCAAGTTCTTTCAACCATGAGCGGCTAATCACCTTGGTTTCACCCCGGTGTAGGTAGTTGTATTACTTAGCGTTTCGAATTGTGTTTAGTTTTGACTTGTGTGACAAATTATGTTTTAATTTTGAACACCTTTGTTAATTGCCGTGTATTTGAATTGAATTTACAAATTGTCGAACGATGATAAAGTTATGACTTTGTGAAATGAGTTTGTGAACTTATGCATTATCTTGGTTAGGATTTACTTGTGTTGATTACGAAGTGCATTCTTGTCCATTCTTAGGAGTGTTGATAGTTATTGGCACCTAAGTCATGGTACACTAAATCCGTTAATCACTTATCCAATTAGGTCAATTCTAAAACTTGTAGGAACCTAGGTTTGCAAATACCGAAACCGGGTGTGAACCCTTTTTCTCATTATTGTTTAAACAATCAATTTACGTTTCTTGCAATTTGTTAGTCATAAGTAATTTAATCAACTCCATTAGTTTGATTCACATCTTTTTAACCAAACAAAAATACAAAAATATTCTAGCAAGCTTCATAAATTGTGACATTCCTTTTAATTCAATCGAATCCATTCGCAAACCACATACTCTTCGTGGTTCGACCCCTTGCTACCACTAGCTATTTGTTAAGGGTAATTAGGGTTATAAATATCATCTTTGATCGGAGCACGACAGTCCGATCATGTTCGTTTATTTGTGTTGTTCACTAAATATTTATGTACATTTACTTATTTTATCTAAACTTTTCATATTTTTAATTCTTATTTATATTTATTAGCCTATCAAGGAGAATAAGAAACTCCATTCCCACTTTGTTTATGCACCGTTCCCGTCTTCCTCTCATTATTCACGTCAATGAATACTACCGACATCCGTTCCACGATTAGGGCTTCAAGTTCTAGCTCTTCTACCTCTATAATCCACCTCTACCCTTCATCGATTTTATTTGTGTTTTTTTGGATTTTGCTACCACTATTATTAATTAATTTTAATTTTTTTTTTGTTTTCGCAACGTATTTTGCTATGGATGTTGCGATGGATATTAGTAAATTATTTTTTGAATACTTTCTTTTTCATATTTTGCAATGAATTTTTCTGTGGATTTGCTACAGATTTTGCTACGTTAGTTTTTAAGAATTTTTCTAGATTTTGCTACCAATTTCTCTCTGGACTCTATTTACTTACCGATTTTGATACCGTTTTTTAAACCTCAGGTAGTTAGTTTTTAAATATTTATTTATATGATTTGGCGAAGGACTTTGCTACCAATTTTACTAAGTTTTTTTATTTGTATTTATTTTCAGAATTTTGCTATCGATTTTGCTACAGAATTTATTTTACTTTTTTTAGTTTATTTCTAAATACTTATTTTCATGGTTTTGCTACGGATTTTGCTACCGGTTTTGCTACATTAAATGTTTTATATTAATTTCGTCAATTTTGCTACGGATTTGCTATGAGTTTTGCTACGAAATTCATTTGCGACGGAAGTTCGTAGCTAATCCGTAGCTAATTCATAGCAAAATGTGTTCGTAGCTAATCCGTAGCTAATTCGTAGTAAAATTTGCCACCATTTTTTCCCGTAGCAAAATTTCATAGCAAATGCCTCTTTTTGTAGTAGTGAGTGAAGATTATGTAGTTATAAATTCAAAAGAGGAGAAATGCACCAATATTAGCGGTGCTTCTTTCATAAGTACTTGTTTCAATGGTCTCAATGCACTGTTAGGTTCATTTTCTTAATTATTATGCTCTTAAATACATGATATATATGCATACATGTTTTATAATTAATTAATCATATTTAGAAGATTAATAAAATCGATAATTCAAATAACATGTGTATGTTTTCAGGAGTTGGATTATTATCAATCCCTTATGCATTGGTAGAAGGAGGATGGTTGAGCTTGATACTGCTTTTAGTAATTGCAAGCTTGACCTTCTACACAGGATTGTTGATCCAAAGATGTATGGATACTAATCCAACAATAAGAAGTTACCCTGACATCGGCAATCGCGCATTTGGGAAAACCGGGGAAGCTATAGTATCAATAACTATGGACCTAGAACTCTACTTAGTCGCTACCGGTTTCCTGATCCTAGAAGGTGATAATTTAAGCAACTTATTTCCAGACATGGACTTCGGCTATCATATTGATGCGAAAAGTGGATTTATTGTTCTTGTCGCACTTATTATACTTCCCACAATCTGGTTACACAACATGAACATTCTTTCCTACATATCAGCCAGTGGGGTTATAGCCTCCATGATCATATTAGGCTCAGTCTTCTGGGATGGTGCAGTTGATGGGTGTTGGTTTTCAGGAGAAGGGTAGAGTTGTAAATTGGAGTGGAATCCCATCAGCTATTAGCTTGTATTTATTCTGCTATTGTGCTCATCCAGTTTTCCCAACACTCTATACTTCCATGAGAAACCAACATCAATTCTCAAAGGTTAAATCATCATTATAAGTTGCATAATAACATTTTTCTCCATATATTCTTACTAAATACTTTTTGTGATCTTCTATGCTGCAGGTCTTGTTCCTTTGTTTTGCTTTCTCTACTGTTACTTACTCATTGATGGCAGTTATTGGTTATCTTATGTATGGTTCCAATGTAGAGTCACAAATTACCTTAAATCTTCCAACAAATAATATAAGTTCAAGAGTGGCCATATGCACCACCCTCATTACTCCGATAGCAAAATATGCACTAATGCTAACACTGATATTCGACTCTATTGAAGCATAGTTTCATGCTTCTTACAACAAAAGGATATTTAGCTTTTTTATAAGGACCATTTTGATGATAAGCACTGTGATTGTTGCTCTCTCCCTTCCCTTTTTCGGGTATCTAATGTCACTCGTGGGGGCCCTCTTAAGTGCCACAACTTCGATAATAATACCGTGCTTGTGGTACTTGAAGATCTCCGGAGAATTGGAGTTGAGGTGGTGTTTGTTGGGTTTGTTCTATTACGTGGCTTGATTGTTGCAGTTGTTGGTACTTATGTATCTTTGGTGGATATTGTAAGCCAGCTATGAGTAGCTAATTTTACTTGAGAGCTATGTTGGCATATTTCCTTTCTTTGTTATCTACCACTTTATAAAAAAAAATTTTTGAACGGCAAAATTGGATCACTGACGGACCACTGGAGTATCATCGTGCCACCAGCGGAACCACCCGATCATATCCATCTCCACTAGGCATAATGCCTATACACCAATTCAGGAGGAAACCCAATAAATATAGGAAAACAAAGCACCAAAATAAACAAGAGTTCATTCAAAAGATGAAAGAAACTCCATTTTCATCTTCATCGAGCATCTTAAGACAGTTATTACATCGGCCAAATCTTTCAACTGTTTCTCATCCCTCTCACCCAAATCCACCATAAACATAACAGCAATTTCTTTAAGACTACTCACTTGCATCTGAGATAGCAAGTTCAGAATTTCTTGTCTTCTCTTCATGTTTTCTGTTACACGAGAAATGTTGGCCTCCAACATCTCTTGACATGATCGATCCTCTTGAATTGATGCTGAATCCTTTTCCTCAAAGCCTGCTTGATACTTGGTTCAGAAGAAGAGGATGTTGGTAGATCTGCCATTTTTAATAGGATGTTTGAAATAGTGATAAAAATATAAAATATATAATAAAAGAAAAATTATTGATATGAATTATTGAAATCAATTATTGAACTGAATTATTTGATTTCAATTATTGAACTGAATTATGAAACACACTGTGTGAAAATAAAAATAATTATTATTAAAGCGTGCTAAATAAATAGCTATATTTGATAAATACTTTCAGGTTTGCGAAATCTCAAACTTAAACATGCGAAATTAAATATTAAACTTCATTGTGTGCGAAATGTCTAACTTAAAACATGCGAAATTATACAAATGATCCATTCTTAACTACCTGGACTATGTTAAAACACCACATGCGATATATCAAACAACACATGCGATATGGTAAACCCAACAAATAAAACCAGAAACAACTTATCTTCAACCCTCATTTACAATCTAATAAAATGAAAAAAACTTCAAATCAAATAAAACCCAGAACTCAACCTAATAAACCTATTGACGAATCCTAAATGACGAATCCAGCATTTTCGGAAATCGCGGTTCGGTCAGGAATCAATCAAAAACCCTACAAATCGAATTGATACGAACAGTAATTAAATGGACGGTTACGAAACGAACTCCATATCTGCTTCCTAGTTGACGGAATTCCCTGATTAGCCCTCAGATGTTCGAATAGAATGTCTGATATACCCTTATTTAATTAAATTGAATCAGAACACGTGTATGGCTGTGGGTAGCACGTACATAATGTACGATAAGGAGATTTGTACCATACTCTTTACCTATATATATATATATATATATATATACACACTTATTTATTTATTTACGACTTACAAAAACTACAAAGATTCGTACTACTATTCATCTACGCCTCCTATTCGCGACGACTAGCACGACTTCGTAAATATGTTTATATTTAGATATATATACATATATCCTAGCCCATTCGAAAACTAAATCACTTCCGAGACTTCGTTTTATCCCGATTATAAACGGGGTCAAATAACCGTAGATTGGTTATTCTAAGTCAAGATCATAACACTACCTTAGAGTCGTTTAATTAACGATTCGGTAGAGCTCGGGCACGTAGTTTAACTACGTCATTTTATTAGAAACTCATAATTATTCCTTGGTAGAATGTCGTAGACTACATGCTAGCGAATACACATTCTTGGAACGACACTATAGAATCACGTTAAGCTAACTTTGCACTGGATATCGAGGTGAGTTCATAACCCCCACTTTTTACCGTTTTTACATTTTTATAAATGTTTTCGGGGGTGGAAAGACATGCAAGTTTTGCGAAAAACACACAATGTTTCGATAAACGAAAAACACATATTTCTAAACCATTATGCAATAGGATTTCAAGGAACTCAAATGGTTTACAAAAAGTTCACGCTAAACTTACCGGTTTTTACAACAATACAAGGTTTTTTCGAAACATGCATGAGTTTTATGACATGGGCTAGGCCCAATAACATTAATGACATGGGCAAGGCCAAATAACACGAATGACATGGGCGAGGCCTAAGGACATGGGCTAGGCCCAATACACACACACATATTTTAACAATTAGTATGTAGCTATGGGATTAGATGATGACAGATCACTGTGCGTAAGTAGGATGATGACAATAGTAACCATTAATCACGTAGTGACCAAGGTGCAAAAGGTATAGATCTATCGAGTTTGAGGCGCGCTCCACTCCTGGTTTGTTAACCCCTTAGGAGTGCTTTTGTGATCCCAATTGATGTCAGAGTTGTCTCGGTTTGGTTACTTACATATGGCACATAGGTCAGTGTATTAGCTACACTTTGATTGATCCTTAGATTCCATAGGCATCCTACATACTACGTTTTCAATACCGGTTGACAAATATAACAGAAAACATTTCAATACCAGTTTACAGATACGATTGAAAACATTCATTACTAGTTTACAAACACAACAATTACATGTATCGGTTTACAAACATAACAGAAAACATTTCATTATCGATATGCCGATACGATATTTCAAACGCTTTGGGATAATATGATCTCACAAACTAGTTTTTAAATGCAATATTTCAAATGTTTTAATACGCATTTGATATAAAATAAACAAACTATGAGCTCGCCAACTTTATGTTGATTTTTCGCATGTTCTTTCTCATGTTGCATTACACACTATGGAACGCTTGGAATAAGAGAACCCATGGAAATTCGAGTACTTAGCGGGCGTTCATTTATAGAAGTCTTAGATCAATTACTCCGCTGTGCAACGAAGATACCATTTGGATCACACCCAGCTCTGATGCAATCGACTTATCGAGGTGTGATATAAAGGGTGTAAGTGTCACTGAATATCAAAAACTGGTAGGTAAACTTATTTACCTATCTCATACCCATCCTGATATTGCATATGCAGTTCACTATCTTTCTCAGTATATGCATAAGCCAACTGAGGTTCACTCTCAGATAGCTTTTAGACTGCTGAGATATTTAAAAAGTGCTCCTAGTTCTGGTATTATGTTTAAACAAAGTGACTCGTTTCAATTAACTGCTTATGCTGATTCTGACTGGGCAAAGTGTGTTAGTAGCAGAAAGTCTGTCACCTGCTACTGCATTTTTCTTGGAAACTCCTTAGTTTCTTGGAAAAGTAAGAAACAAGGTGTGGTTTCCCGTTCGTCTGCTGACAAGGGCGAAGGATTTAAGGGGCGGGGAGGGGCGCCCACCCCCCCGAACTTTTCGATCAGTAGTGTTATACATGTACGTTTCGTATAGGATTTTGTAGGTATATACGTTTTCGACCCCCCGGCTTTAATTTTTTTTATTTATATAGCCCAAATAAAAAATTTAATTAGTCCAAATATTATAGCCCAAATCATATTATTTGGTAGAATACTAGAATGTATATTATATAAACCAAATCAAATCATTATATAACCCAACTTAAAAGCCCACCCTATCCAATCTTCATAAGGTTAAAGGTTTATGTTTTTTCTCTTTAGGTTTAATTTAGGGCTGTAATTTATGTGATTTATGTTGAAATTAGGGGTGAAATTGGTCCGAATTTTTGCCCTAAACTTGTTGAATCTTTCTGTAACTATGTCTAATTTTATTTGTTTAATGTTATTGTGATTTGATTTAGATAGAAACTAGAGTTTGAAATTTAAGGTGATTTGTTAACTTGTTTTGTTATTAGATTATGCTATGTGGAAGAATAAAATGATAACTTCTTTTTTAATGTTTGAGAACGTTTTTTATTTGATATTGATGTTTGACCCGACCCGACCCAAATCGAATCACCGACGTCCGACCCGAACATACACCTTGAAACCACACGATAGAAAAAAAATTTTAGGTCCGTTACTTTCCGACCCCCCGAACTTTTTTTTCAAGCTTCGCCACTGTCTGCTGAAGCAGAATACAGATCCATGTGTAGTGCTTCTTGTGAAGTATTGTGGTTAATAAATGTTTTGAGGGAATTGGGGGTAAAAGTTGATCTTCTAGTTACCCTGAGATGTGATAATAGTGCAACTATCTCTATAGCCGCAAATCATGTTTTTCATGACAAAACAAAGCATTTTGAGGTTAATTTATTCTTCTTACGAGAAAAGATAGCGGCTGGTGCCATTAAAACAGTTGGTATGAAGTCTGAGTTCCAACTTGTAGACATGTTTACGAAGGGCCTGTTGCCAAGACATCATGATGAAATGTGTAAGTCCATAGGTCTTACAAACTTGTTTAAACATTTAAACTGAGGAGGGGGGTATTAAAATATCTTATATATTTTCAGTTTAAATATCAGTTTTATTATTCCTTTTTAACCATTTATTCTTTTCCCTTTACTTGGTGTTATTTGAGGTTTGGACCGGCTTTTATGGGCTTATTGTTCAGGCTTGATGCTTAGTTGGGCTTATCCAAGGTCAAAGGCTTATCAAGTGGGCTTAAGGGTTTGATGTTTGTACGCGTATAAAGTAGAGGCTGCATTGGGATCTTCAGACATACTTACCGCCTCTCTTCTCCTCTTAGTCACTTTGTTCCTTCTCTTTGTTTCTCCTCACACGTTTATTCGTGAGGGTTTGTAAGAAGATCATCTGTTTTGATAATCTTTTGGTTCTTATTGTTCTCGAGTCAATTTGTGATGACTGACTGATTTCTTTTGTATTTGTTTGTGAAGATTATTAATAAAACTACACTCTGGTTGTTAAATCCTTGAAGTTCTGACAAGGACGTTATTACCAAGCATACAAACTATATAGCCTAGAGAAAAATAAATTGGTTTAACTGTAAAACAATATTTCTAAATGGTCAAGGATTGATTCTTGTAATCATATTTTGTAAAATACATGTTTAGTACATTTTTGTTATGTTAGATTGATATCTACTACTTCTAATAAAGCAAAATAATGTTTAGCCACTTGTCATTAGCTTAAGCCAATAATTGCCATGTGGCATTTGATTAATACCTCATTTTCTCAAATGACCGCCAAAACACAGCATCCCTCACGCCTTTTTTATTTTCCTTCTTCTTTCTTTAACCTAATTAATGTTCACCGTTTCACACAATCAACTCTTCATCTTCACTCCAATCTTCTTCCAAGAATACCATCGGTTTCCATATAACAATGAATTATTTCACTGGATCTACATATATAGATGGTTCTACGTTCTTCGTCGTCTTCATCTACTTCTTTTTCTTGATTCGATTTCAGAATTTCGAATATCGATCTACAAATCTGTAAGTTGTTTTTGTTAAATTCCTTCTTTAATCATTATTCATGTGTTCCTTCGTTTAATTACTGTGTTAAAACTATGTTTCTGTTGATTTAACCCTAAATCCGATTTTCATTGAAAATCTGTTGATTTTGGGGTTTTAATATTATGTTTTTGTTATAGAATATGATGTTTATGCAAAACCCTAAAACCGATTTTCATGTATAATATTGTTTATTTCTCATTTTTATTTATTCTATCAAGTATATACGAAACCATAGATCAGATTGTTATGGAATATCTTTGTTAGGTTTTATTTGAATTGATGTCTAATAAGTTTTATTTGATTGTGATGCTTAATAAGGTTTTGATTGTGATTCAAAACCCTAAATCCGATTGGGATTGAAAAATATGTTGATTTTGGGGTTTTAATTTTATGGTTTTGTTAAAGAATAAGTTGATTATGCAAATCCCTAAAACCGATTTTGATGCAGAACATTTTTTATTTCTAATGTTTATTTATTCTATCAAGTTTATACGAAACCCTAGATCCGATTGTTATGGAATATTCGTCTTAAGTTTTATTTGAATTGATGTAAAGTAAGTTTTATTTGATTGTGATGCAAAATAAGTTTGTGATTGTGATGCAAAAGCCTAAATCTGATTGTGAGGGATTGTGATGCAAAAGCCTAAATCTGTTTGTTTTTGTGAGGGATTGTGATGCAAAAGCCTAATTCTGATTGTGATGCAAAATAAGTTTTATTTGATTTGATTTGATTTGATTTTGTATTCTTTGAACCTCATTCGTGTATATCATTGTTATGAATTATAGTTTTTTATTTGATATGATTCTGTTTATGTGTTTTCAGTCTGATTTATTGGTTATGGTTATGTTATACAAACCCTGATTCTGATTTTAATGGAAAATCTGATGATTTTGTTTTTATTTCACATGTTTATGTAATCTATGAACCTCCGTTTATATACTGTGTTAAAACTGATGAATGATTTTTCGTGTTAATGTTGTTTTTTTGCTTAATGATTTGATATTATGATTGATCATCGGATTATGAGTGTTAGTGTTTGTGTTTGTAATTTGTTGTTAGGCTAGATAAATTTGTGGAAATTTAGAAGTGTTTGGTTGTTTTTTATCTACTACTTCTAATAAAGCAAAATAATGTTTAGCCACTTGTCATTAGCTTAAGCCAATAATTGCCATGTGGCATTTGATTAATACCTCATTTTCTCAAATGACCGCCAAAACACAGCATCCCTCACGCCTTTTTTATTTTCCTTCTTCTTTCTTTAACCTAATTAATGTTCACCGTTTCACACAATCAACTCTTCATCTTCACTCCAATCTTCTTCCAAGAATACCATCGGTTTCCATATAACAATGAATTATTTCACTGGATCTACATATATAGATGGTTCTACGTTCTTCGTCGTCTTCATCTACTTCTTTTTCTTGATTCGATTTCAGAATTTCGAATATCGATCTACAAATCTGTAAGTTGTTTTTGTTAAATTCCTTCTTTAATCATTATTCATGTGTTCCTTCGTTTAATTACTGTGTTAAAACTATGTTTCTGTTGATTTAACCCTAAATCCGATTTTCATTGAAAATCTGTTGATTTTGGGGTTTTAATATTATGTTTTTGTTATAGAATATGATGTTTATGCAAAACCCTAAAACCGATTTTCATGTATAATATTGTTTATTTCTCATTTTTATTTATTCTATCAAGTATATACGAAACCATAGATCAGATTGTTATGGAATATCTTTGTTAGGTTTTATTTGAATTGATGTCTAATAAGTTTTATTTGATTGTGATGCTTAATAAGGTTTTGATTGTGATTCAAAACCCTAAATCCGATTGGGATTGAAAAATATGTTGATTTTGGGGTTTTAATTTTATGGTTTTGTTAAAGAATAAGTTGATTATGCAAATCCCTAAAACCGATTTTGATGCAGAACATTTTTTATTTCTAATGTTTATTTATTCTATCAAGTTTATACGAAACCCTAGATCCGATTGTTATGGAATATTCGTCTTAAGTTTTATTTGAATTGATGTAAAGTAAGTTTTATTTGATTGTGATGCAAAATAAGTTTGTGATTGTGATGCAAAAGCCTAAATCTGATTGTGAGGGATTGTGATGCAAAAGCCTAAATCTGTTTGTTTTTGTGAGGGATTGTGATGCAAAAGCCTAATTCTGATTGTGATGCAAAATAAGTTTTATTTGATTTGATTTGATTTGATTTTGTATTCTTTGAACCTCATTCGTGTATATCATTGTTATGAATTATAGTTTTTTATTTGATATGATTCTGTTTATGTGTTTTCAGTCTGATTTATTGGTTATGGTTATGTTATACAAACCCTGATTCTGATTTTAATGGAAAATCTGATGATTTTGTTTTTATTTCACATGTTTATGTAATCTATGAACCTCCGTTTATATACTGTGTTAAAACTGATGAATGATTTTTCGTGTTAATGTTGTTTTTTTGCTTAATGATTTGATATTATGATTGATCATCGGATTATGAGTGTTAGTGTTTGTGTTTGTAATTTGTTGTTAGGCTAGATAAATTTGTGGAAAT
Source organism: Helianthus annuus (assembly GCF_002127325.2). Classification (NCBI taxonomy): domain Eukaryota; kingdom Viridiplantae; phylum Streptophyta; class Magnoliopsida; order Asterales; family Asteraceae; genus Helianthus; species Helianthus annuus. The sequence continues at coordinate 158,448,457 of NC_035441.2, read as the reverse complement.
TTAGAAGTGTTTGGTTGTTTTTTATTTCATTATATTGTCGAATCTTTGCTCCACCTTCCTATTGTTTTGTTTGAAGATTGATTGAATATCATATGTTTTCTTGGAGTTTAATGGTTTGATCCTTGATGTTTGACAATTTAATTTCGGATCATGATAACGGTTCGGTACTATCCATCAGTTTGTTACAAAATTATTATTGTTAATTATTATTTCCTTATTTAGAGGATAGATAATAACTTGATTTTAAATTCAAAAATTTGATTTGGATGATAATATGGAAGTAAACGATTTGAAGTTAATAACATTAATTGGATTTCCTTTTTAGGTGGGTTCAATGTACCTAGATATGTTAGTTGTTTAAAATTTAAAATTTTATATATAATTTTGATTAAATTCTTCCAACATATTAGACTAATTTTAAATTTAAATTATATTGGACTTATTTTTAAATAAAGTTACCTGAAATAGAAGTTGACTACATTCATTTTTTATAATTGCTAATTATCCCCTAATTTTTAGTAACCTCTAATCAACAATTATTGGCTTCTAAATAACTAATTGGATTCAAATTATTCAACAATTATATTAAAAACATTTATTGATTGTTATTATATATGCTTTAAATCATTAAAATAATAGATACGGAATTAACTTTTGAACTTTCAGTGTATTTTAGATGATTATGTCCCCAAGATACTAGCATTTGTATGTTTTCAAATATCGTTTTAATTATTAGAAGTCTGTTTAAAGAATATATTAATATTCTTAAAAAACGTCAAAAAATGTGTTTTTAGTATTTTTGGCTGATAATTTTCTTATTTAGATGATAGATAATAACTTGATTTAAAATTAAAATTTTGATTTGGAGGATATTATGGAAGTAAACGATTTGGAGTTAATAACAATAATTGGATTTCCTTTTTAGGTGGGTTCAATGTATCTAGAAATGTTAGTGGTTTAAAATTTAAAATTTTATATGTAATTTTGATTAAATTCTTCCAACATATTATAGTAATTTTAAATTTAATTATATTTGACTTATTTTTAAATAAAGTTACCTAAAATAGAAGTTGACTACATTCATTTTTTATTATTGTTAATTATCCTAATTTTTAATAACCTCTAATCAACAATTATTGGTTTCTATATAACTAATTAGATTCAAATTATTCAACAATCATATTATAAACATTTATTGGTTGTTACCATATATGCTTTAAATCATTAAAATAATGGATGCGGAATTGACTTTTGAACTTTCAGTGTATTTTAGATGATTATGCCCCTCAAGATGTGTAGGATCGGACTTCAATCTAAACGAGTCGTTCAGAAGAGCTCTAATCCGTTTCAGCGGCGGAAACAAAGAAACGGAAGTATACACAGCTTGTTTCACACTTTAATCCTCTCGTATATTGATATTACAACGATTACAGTAAGAGGAAATACCGGCAGCACTTCGGTATCAATTCTGAACAACGTTACAAATGAAATGATAAACAAACCTATATATAGAGGCTGTGAACCGCTTGAAGGACATGTACGTAAAAGCGGTTCAGCTCATCATGCCATAAAGGCGATCCACATGAGTTTATTAAAGCGGTTCAGCTCATCGTTGATGTATAAGCGAATCCCATGTTGACTATATATGCGATCTTCATCATCTAATCTTTCCTGTTGACTTTTGACAACACATGAACCCTTTTCATTGGGCCTTGGATTGGCAACATCCCATTGGACCTCATGTTGGTCCAATCAACATAAAGCTCAACTTTGACATTTTGTCTTTTGTGAACATACAAGACTTGTTGAATCATGATATAAACGACCAATATTGAATATTGAGAAATCATGACATCACTTGTGATGTCACTTGGGTGATGTCACTCGTGATGTCATGGCTGACCGGATCCGCATAGCAACCCGAACTCGACATTAGACGTAGTCGACAGATGACTGCACCAACAAGATGCTAGCATTTGTATGTTTTCTAATATCGTTTTAATTATTAGAAGTCTGTTTTAAGAATATGTTAAGACTCCTAAAAAACGTCAAAAATGTGTTTTTAGTATTTCTGGCTCATAATTCCTTATTTAGAGGATAGATAATAACTTGATTTTAAATTTAAAAATTTGATTTGGAGGATAATATAGAAGTAAACGATTTGGAGTTAATAACATTGACTGAATTTTCTTTTTAGTTTGGTTCAATGTACCTAGACATGTTAGTGATTAAATTCTTATTTGTGTGTTTTTTATTAGGGGAAATCTTGGTTTTTGAAATATGTTAATTCGTTTTTAGGAGTTTATGGATCAAAGTAGTTAGGTAAAAAGTCAATATGGATTCAGGCTTTCGATTCAGTTGACCCAAATCATTTTTAATTTAGTAGTATTTTCATTTGCTTGAATAAAATGATCTATGATGTTTTGGCATGTTTTTTCAGTATTTATATTATCTGTATGACCCACTTATAGAGAAAACATAACATGAATCACAACCCAAACATAAAATCTATATAACCTTTGATACTATTATCTGCAATTCTTGATTTTATGGCTTTTAAACGGGTAGCCATGAGGTATTATCATTTGTCATCTAAGTGAATCTTATTTGAGTAGTAACATGCCAACTTCATTAATTTTCCACTTCAAAAACTTGGCAATTTCTATGGTTTTTTGAGGTTTGTTTGTTTTTAGTTCCAGGTTCTACTTTTATTTTTCCTTCTATAAATCTATAATATGCAGGGCTGTAGCCGTAATGAATGAAACATTAAAGCATGCCGAATGCTTGCCGACTCGGACATGCTTTGCCATGACGCAATATTGTGAAGGAACCCTTGACGCCATCAGGTGATTGTGCAATTTTGGGTGTGTCGTCGTTCCTTCACAGAATTTTGGATATGTATTTTTTTAGTTTTCTATCTTTTGAGTTTTTACTTGCAAGTCCTTATTCTAATTCAAGATAATGTGAAACATTTTTGAGTTTTTCTTTGTCGTTCCTTTGTTAAGATAATCATAAACTTTATAGGTTTCATCATTTTTTTTAATTTTAAGAATTGTCATTGTGTTGTCTTTCATCTTTTGCAACTTTTCATTTTCTTTAACACATCCAAACATGTCTTCCATGAAATCTTTGAACAGATTATCAGGACACTGGTATCAAAAGGCGCTGGATCTGAATCTTATGCAGGTTTTCTTTTGATGAGTTAGATACTTACATGATAAAAACCATGTATTTTATGGAAACAGGCTGAATTAAAACTATATTGAAGCTTTGCAAATTTTTAGGCCCTTCAAAGTTGTTCATGTTCGTCAAAGCTCCTTTTTCTTTCAATATGCCTCTCCACTTTCTTCTCAAGCGTGATTATAGATTCAATAAAAAGGTAATGTTTAATTACCGAAACATTTTTATTTGAGCATGTTGATGGCTTCAAAAGACCTATATTATTTTAAGTACTTTAGAATGACCAGCTCTTTTTAAATTATTAAATCGTATCGAGTTTTCTTTACTAATGGTTCCTCTTATGAGCAACCTTACTAAAAGTGATAACATATATATTGTATATATTCATACAAATCTATAACCTAGAGCTTGATACTAGACGTTCATATTTATTTGTTTGTTATCTATTTTTTTTGGCACATTTACAACTCGATCTAGAGTTTCAAGTTATAGTTGCTTTTAGAGGTTGCAAGATTAGTGGGATGGGTAATTGGTCAAAACGGGTAGTAGGTTTGGATCATATGTCATGCTGTCCTTTTACAACTCTGTTTAGATTTACAGGCTACACTTGCATGTAGAGGTGGCAGCTTGGGTCACATGCTAAAACAATTAAATTTTAGTTGCTTAGGCAAAGCTTTTTAAAGGCGTTTGAAGGAAAGGATACTAGAGTTGACCAATCAAGTCAAGGTAAGACTAACAAATTTTATCAAGCTTGGATCTTTGACTACAACAAATGATCAGTTCGAAATAAAAGCAGCCTGATATTTTCTAAATGTCGTTACAATTGATCATTTTATCTAAGGCTTCCTAATCGCTTAAATACACTAATTTGCAGTTTCTCCTATAAGTAATAAAAATTCTTCTTATTGTTGTGACCTTATAAACTCCATTTCCTTAGTCATGTCCTGAACAAAATGTAACTGAAATCTGTGGTATTGTTTTGCTTGGAGTGGTCTGAACCTTTGATCATATTTGCTTTATGCAGTAGCAACTGATCTATGAAGGACTGGAGAGGCGAAAGATCGATTTTTTCAGCATTATTCCTATCGGCACCAATGCTGCCAAGGTATAGACCCACATTTAAAACATTCTCAAACTTACATTGCTTCATTTATTACAATTTAGGAGTGTTTTGTTTAAAAAAAGACCAAGTTCTTATCAAATGGATATAAAACACAACCCAAATGGGTTTGAGTGAAGAGTCAAAAAGTCATGACTCTTCAACTTTTAACACAAACAAACTGAGTCAGTTGAAATAGGGTTTGTATACTAATAGTTTTTCATCCACATTTATAAACCGTAAATAAATAATGCACTAAGTGTGATAATTAAAGTCAATATTATCACATTAATAACATGCATTTAGGAGTTTTATGCACAGTTATGATGAACCACAACTCAAATGGAGTTGAGTACCAGGTGAAAACCTTAAACAAGTCCTCTTAACACAACTTTTATTAAATAATCGGTGCAACAAAGATTATTATTATTACAATAATAGTTGTAATTAACTACCTATTTGATCCGTTTGAGATAAGAGACAAATCACATGGTTTAGCGACTCATCTTTTGCTTATTCTAGCATCTGTCAATTTAGGAAAACCAAGATTGTAAAACATATTTCATTCCTGTTCTTTGTAGGTTATCGAGAAAGTTTTGCTAGCCCTCAATGGCACATTGAGCCAAATCGCCTTCCATGTGACAACCATGAATGTCTCGGACTTGACCATGAGAATTGAAAGGTCGTCTACTTATGACTAGGAAAAGGCCGCCACAAGCAACTTTTGAAGGTTTGTAAAATGAAAATAATCAAATTATCTTTTATCAGTTATATAAGGTTTAATGTCGTCGGGAAAGGTGATTTGATGAAGGTTATACGAAGCCACTAGGTATTGTTTCTCGAATGGTTGGTCTGCTATGGTTCGTGATGTTGGTCTGGAGGATAAAGATGTTATTGTTTTCCATGTTGTTGATGCTCAGATGCTAAAGTTCACTCATTTTAAGGCTGATTGTCTTTCCGGTGTTAAAAACAAGTTTTTTTGTAGAGATGTTATTTCCCGAGAACGGTAACTTGGTAATTTATACCTTACTACTTAGGATGAAGAACCAACTGACCTTTTTATTGACGATTGCATTTATTCGTTATTTAGTGGTTGCCGAAAGAGTTTATGAACAGGTATTTCAAAACCGACACTTTGGACGATAACTTTACAATTCGTTTTGGAGGTACATACATGTGGAATGTCAAAGTGAATAGGCTCTGGGGATCGAACTACTTCATTCAAGATTTCTCACAAATCAACAAAGAACTTCATCTCATATCAGGTGATGTAATCGTTTTTGAGTTGGTTGCGAGACGTATTTTCAACATTATGGTTTTCCGTCCTAATGGAATATAGTCTGTTGTTCCCGAGGTTGCCAATAGTGTTGGTGTTGAAGAAGAGGAAGACACATAACAAACGGATGTCAGTGAAGATTTGTTATTAGACGGCGAAAATCAAGACATGGAAGATGACATTGTAGACGTTGAACATGATGTGCCAGTCATTGTAGTGGATCCTGTGTTGGAACCAGACTTTGTTGACGTTCCACATATTCCGGCCGTTGTTCATCAAGCCAACCAATACGAACTAACATGGTGTCCATCTTTTCGTTTTGTAAGTTTTTCATACTCTAAATGCTTTATTTTAATATTATGTAATGCTTTGAAGTTTGTATTTTGTTTATTAGTTTTTTAATTTGTTTATTTTATCGGACTGTAATGCAGCGGTTCCCAAAGGCATTTGCAGCAAATGTAGATATGTCTGTCCTTGATGAGATGGTAGTTCAAACTGAAGACGGGTTTTCAATGACACTAGAGATCCGGCAAGAGATGGCACGTTGGAAAATGCTGCAGGCTGGGTTGGAAAATGGAGCTCAGTTTTTGCTGCGATATTATAGGGATCAAAACACGTTGCGAATTCTTAATCCGAACCCCTAGGTGATGTATCTATTGACAGATAGCGTCAGAAGTAAACAGCTAATATCGTTACCAAGCATGTCGTATGTGTGGTAACAGTTTTGGAGCAATTATTACTATATATGTTTTGTTTACAAAAACTTAATGTGTAACGAACATTATGTCGATGAACTTTTGGGACGTCCTCAAGTATCTCAAAATATTAGGTTTAACAATCAAAGTTTAACGGTTCTACGTTTAAATTATTTTATGTGTTTAGTTGGTGTTTAGCCACCCGCGAAAGTCGCGGGGTCTTAGGCTAGTGTTTTCATATATACATTTTAAACTTGTGAAAATATTGAATATGACATCAGTTTAATATAAAATGTGAGAAAATATTGAATACGACATCAAATTAATATACACCGAGTTAATATAGACCGCAAAGTTGAATAGATAACTTTCCTTGAATGGCCCACTCATCTAATTATGAATATTAATTTATTTGCAAATCTAGTTTTTTGTTTACTGCAAGAGACATTTCTAGACCATAAGGATTTTTCTCTCTTAAATAATATCAACGCATTTTAGATGTTTGGTTGTGAATAAGACAAAAACTCTATTGTTTTTATATATAAGAGTAATTTCATAATAAGTGACATCTTTGAAAGTCTACGCTTAGATAATCGAAAACAAAGTATTGAAAGAAAAATACACAATATTATTAGTTCATACAAGAGACTGGATGTTAGCTAGAGAGTGTTTAAAAGAGATAAAACCATTGTTTTCTCTCAATATGACATGAAAATTAGCTCTAATAACTAACATATTTACGTACTTATTTGTACATCCACGCAGTATATATACTTAAACAATTTTCATGCATGATGTTTTATAATTAATTATAATTTTTATACATAGTTAAATTCGTCAATTCAAGATAAAATTAGAAATCGTGTTGCTATAAATTCGTTGCAAAATAGTTATCCTAAAACGAAAAGAAAAACCTTAAGTGTGTAGTTAATGCAGTTATATTGTAGGGTAAATTACACTTTCCGTTCTTTATGTTTTTAACGGGTTGCAATGGATGACCTTTAACTTCAATAATTACAGTCGCAATTATTTATTTAGAAAACTCATTACACCTTTCGTCCTTTAAGACTAACCAGGTTAAAAATTTAAGTTAAATCCATTCACTTAAGGGTATCATGGTCATTTCATGCTTTTATTTAAATTTTACTTAATAAATAAAATAAAAAATTATCTCCTCCAATTCCTAACCCTAATCACTCATTTATCCTGCTTCTTTCTCCCTCTCTCCACAAACCTGTAATTCAAAATGAAATATCTTATGCGGCATCATCAACAACATTTCAATATCAAATCGTTAAAATTAGCATAAAAATTATATAACTAAATGCATCTACCTCTATTGTTGGTGATCTCAAAATCATATCGTTGGGTGAGAGCTTTCGGTGTACAAGACAATGAAGACGTGGCACCTCAAAACATATTTGTGATGTATTAGACCAGAAAGTACAAAAGATATAAATTAAACATTTTTTTTTTGAAATACAGAGATGGGTGTTGACCTTGCTAGGAGGTAGCTAGGTTGACTAATTCCTCTTGGTCAAAACAATTTTCCAGTTCATGTTCACCATTTTTAACATCGGTGTCAAATGTAAGAACACCGATAAACTCAAGAACATCATTTAGCTTCAAGTCAGACTCAGACTCTGGTGTGTCATATATCTATAAAATATACACACTTATTCAACTTGCATTTGAAAAATTGCATTTAACTTGAATTTGAAAATTTAGTGGTAGTAGGTGCATGAGGAATGAGCCCACAAACTTGATGTTATATAAGAAGCATAGTTTAGAGATATTTTGCATCACAAATAAAATTTCCCTTTTTATCTCCTTTTTCTGTGAGTTCTAATGGAAGGCAAAAAGCATGAAGATTACTCTATTACACTTACAATACCATTTCTTCATAGCAGTGAAGATTATGTAGTTGTAAATTCAAAAGAGGAGCAATACACCAATGAAAGCGGTGCTTCTTTCATAAGTACTTGTTTCAATGGTCTCAATGCACTGTCAGGTCCATTTTCTTTATATTATGCTCTTAAATACATGATATGCGTATAGGTTTTATAATTAATCATACTTAGAAGATTAATAAATTCGATAATTCAAATAACATGTGTATGTTTTCAGGAGTTGGATTATTATCAATCCCTTATGCATTGGCAGAAGGAGGATGGTTAAGCTTGATACTGCTTTTAGTAATTGCAAGCTTGACCTTCTACACAGGATTGTTGATCCAAAGATGTATGGATACTGATCCAACAATAAGAAGTTACCCTGACATCGGCAATCGCGCATTTGGGAAAACCGGGGAAGCTATAGTATCAATAACTATGAACCTAGAACTCTACTTAGTCGCTACCGGTTTCCTGATCCTAGAAGGTGATAATTTAAGCAAGTTATTTCCAAACATGGACTTCGATGTTTACGGCTATCATTTTGGTGCAAAAAGTGGATCTATTGTTCTTGTCGCACTTATTATACTTCCCACAATCTGGTTACACAACATGAACATTCTGTCCTACATATCAGCCAGTGGAGTTATAGCCTCCATGATCATATTAGGCTCAGTCTTCTGGGATGGTGCAGTTGATGGTGTTGGTTTTCAGGAGAAGGGTAGAGTTGTAAATTGGAGTGGAATCCCATCAGCTATTAGCTTGTATTTATTCTGCTATTGTGCTCATCCAGTTTTCCCAACACTCTATACTTCCATGAGAAACCAACGTCAATTCTCAAAGGTTAAATCATCATTAACTTGCATAATAACATGTTTCTCCGTATATTCTTACTAAATACTTTTTGTGATCTTCTATTATGCTGCAGGTCTTGTTCCTTTGTTTTGCCTTCTCTACTGTTACTTACTCATTGATGGCAGTTATTGGTTATCTTATGTATGGTTCCAATGTAGAGTCACAGATTACCTTAAATCTTCCAACAAATAATATAAGTTCAAGAGTGGCCATATGCACCACCCTCATTACTCCGATAGCAAAATATGCACTAATGCTAACACCGATAGTCGACTCCATTGAAGCACGGTTTCATGCTTCTTACAACAAAAGGATATTTAGCTTCTTTATAAGAACCATTTTGATGATAAGCACTGTGATTGTTGCCCTCTCCCTTCCCTTTTTTGGGTATCTAATGTCACTCGTGGGGGCCCTTTTAAGTGCCACAACTTCGATAATAATACCGTGCTTGTGTTACTTGAAGATCTCCAGAATTTACAGGAGAATTGGAGTTGAGGTGGTGTTTGTTGGGTTTGTTCTATTAAGTGGCTTGATTGTTGCAGTTGTTGGTAGTTATGTATCTTTGGTGGATATTGTAAGCCAGCTATGAGTAGCCAATTTTACTTGAGAGCTATGTTGGCATATTTCCTTTCTTTGTTATCTACCACTTTATAAAAATTAATGTAATGTTTCAAAGGCTAATTAAAACTGGTAATTAGCTTTATCAGCATTAAATTTATAGTAAGAATTGTTAAGTAGATGCTAGTTTGTGACGTTTGGTTTCTCATTTCATGTAGTATTAATTATTCACTTTGCTCACAACAAGCTCATGAAATTGTTTTTGGTTTCTAGAGTGAAGGCTTGTGATAAAGTTCTATATTGAAGCTTTTTTAAAAGCCAAATAAAGTTCTTATGGTTACCAGATTTAGCAACCTTTGTGGTTTCTAGAAATCGTAACAGTGGTTGCATGGTGTCCTTCTTGCGGTTTATTGCGGTAACCATTAGGCCTGGCCCATCTTTTGGCCCATCTTTATACAATAAACACCTAATATCCATCACCACAAACCCTAAGTCATATCCACAACCACAACCTCCACACATCCTTAGCCACTCTCCACCGGAAAAATCGCTCCTCAGCCACTCTCCACACATCCGGCTCTCATCATCACGGTAACAAAATCACGCGTGATAGTGGGCGTGCGTTATACGATTCACGCGTTATCAAGTGGGCCGGCGGCGGTATATCACGTTACATCACGTGTGCAACTTGGCTCATAACGTGGCACCCCGGGTGGCCTTATTATAATTAGTATTACTAGATCACTAGAGTCTCATTTTGAATGCACAAACAAATTAATTCCATGTGTTCGACGATTGATAATGTATTAATCGAACAAGACAAGAATGATTCTCAATGTAAAAATGAAAAATAACGAAGACCATTCAAGTTACCTATTATCTTCCTTATTTTTTATTTTTTACATCAAGAATCATGGGAGTCTTGTTTCAAACTTTCAGTAACTTATTATTATTATCCATCACCTTACACATTCAATGAATGGTGTGAGTTTCTATTTTGGGACAATTTTTTTTGTTTTTTACGGCAACCTTGGGGACATACATCCTATGTAATATAATATATGATTTAATGTGTTTTTGTTATATTAATAATTTGAAAAGAGAGCAAATATACATTTATATAATGTTCATTTGTAACTGCTTTACTACGCAGTGTAGTGTCGTATGTTTGGCTTATTTGGTGTTTTGGTTGCCGCGTATATATCCTACCTCTCTATTCTATAATACACTTGTGCCTTTGGGGTTTTAAAACCATTGGTTGTCTTTTCTTTACTGGTCTCTTTATCTCAACTCTTTCTCTCTCTTGTCTCTCTGTACATTTTTCGACGACTGTGTGTGCTTTTATCCTTTTACGGACCTACCCAGTCACATTCTCTAGAGAGGGAAACAAGGAAGGGGTTTCTAGAGAGAGAGAGAAACAGAGAGAAAGGAGTGTTGCCTTGTTGTTGTCAGCGGCTTTTTGGTTGGCTATGGTGGCGGTGTGATCGAAGTGTGCGCCCAGGTCAAAGATAATATTTATAATCCCAAATTACTTCAAACTAATAACTAGTAGTAGTCTGGGGTTGAAGCACGAAGAGTCTGTGGTTTGTGTCAGGATTCGATCAATTATCAAGTTGGAACAATTTATGAAGCTTGCTATGATAATAATTTCTTTGTTTGGTTTGTTTGGAAAAAAGGTGTCGGATTTGATCGAAAATTTATTAATAACTATGAAAATAGATTACTTGAACTATTGCAAATCTTTGATTTCTTGATTTTAAACCATATTGGAAAACAAGGTTCACACCCGATTTGATAAATGCAAAACCGACACTAATACAGAAAACACTAAAAGTTGGTACCGAATTGATATTGGATATCTTTTGGTTCGGGAAATTTAGTGCTGCTACCCGGTACCATTTTCTCATCCCTGATCACGGGTACCGTACGAACAACAACGGTATCGTACAACTTTTTTTTGTTGATTTTCTTCAACTTTTAATTTTTTCTTTTTACAGTTTCAAGGGTAGGGATGAGATCGGTGCCAATTGATACAGAATCAGTACTGATACCGAAAATACCGGTTACGGTACCGATATATGAAGGTAAAAAACAGTAGTGAACCGGTACCAGGAACGTCAAAAGTCGGTACCCACTCGTAGATGACACGTTGTGGCTTAGGAAAAAATATTTTTCGAACAAAGTGCACATCGAAAGGGAAGGTTTGCACCATTATTATCGACGGGGGAAGCTTCGGAAACATGGTCGCAACATGCATGATGGAAAAACTTGGTCTCAAAGTAGAACCCCACCCTGATCCATATCAGTTAACATGGTTGAAAAAGGGAATTTTGTTAAATTTACTCAAAGATGTCTCATGCAATTATCAATTGGAAACCACTATTCTGATGAAGTTTGGTGTAAGGTAATTCCAATGGATGTTTGTCATGTGCTATTAGGAAGACCTTGGCAGTACGATAGGCGAACGAACCATGATGGTTTTAAAAATACTTACTCTTTCCGAAAAGATGGTGTTAATATAATACTTGCTCCTTTAGACGCTCGAGAAACGGGAACGAAAGCAGTTGTCCTTACCAAGTCTGCCTTCATCGAGTTTACCAAACACACCAATCCTCCGCGTTTATATACTCTTGTCGTGGCTGAACAAAATACACCCTTAGGAGGTCCCCCACCCGAAGTGCAGCCACTTCTCGACGAATTCAGCGATGTGTTTCCTGATGAAATTCCTCCAGTTCTACCACTCATGCGTGAGGTACAACATTGTATTGACATTGTTCCAGGTTCGGTCATTCCACAATCACTCAATACTGTGACGGGTTTGCCATTGATTTAACCCGTAATGCATAGCGTTTGAATGGAACAGAGACCGAAAAATATCGCGTCTGACAGAGATATGAATTGTGGAGGTTGTTGATCATTGGTGATGGTGTGGTCAGGGGGTTCAGGTAAGGGAAATTGGTCTTCGTTATCCACTATTAACAAGAGCTGAGGCGGAGAGCACTTTTGTCCAGGAAAGTATTTTTCTGGGCACCGGAAACAAAGGCCTTCCTTGCGACGTTGTTGGATTGCTTCATGTGAAAGCTTGGTAAATGGTAAGGGTTTTGGAGGGGACGGTAACAATGGAGTTGTAGGGGTGGTCATATTTTCAGGAGTTATAGGTGAATTTGTTGACTGAGGTGACAAAAGGGGTAGGCTGGGTAGTTATGGGTGCCACGGTTTGTAAGGTTTGGAGGCCCAAAATTGTTTTGGCTTCGTAGATTGGGCCATCTTATCCTCCACACGAGGGCCAGTCTTGACGCTTCATAAAGAGAAGTGGGGCCGAATAATTGCAAGCTCCGATTGGATCTCTTGTTTGAGCCCGGATAGAAAACAATTAAGTAGGGTTTGTGGGGATAACCTGGTGATCAGGTTACTCAAACGTTCGAATTCAGTTTGATATTCTGCCACCTGCGAGTACTGTCGGAGTTTGAGCAACGTGGCCTCGTGATTTTTGAAGATCGACGGACCAAAACGTAACTCAACGGATCGTTTGAAAGCGGACTAAGAGCCAAGCAGATTGCTATTCGACTGGTGTTGGTACCAGGAGAGCGCATCACCGATAAAATGGAAGGCGGTGAGTGTCACACGTTCAGCCAAAGGGATTTGATAGTATGTGAAATAGTTATATGCTTGAAAGATCCAAGCAAGTGGGTTGGAACCATCGAATAATGGTAGTGATATTTTTGGCGGTCATGGGGTGTTAGGAGGGTGTTATTGGTGCACGGGTTTGGGGTCGAGGGAGGTAGAATCTGGGTTCGAAGGCCTGGTGGAAAGTTGGTCTGTCAATTATGTGACGTGATTAACCAGACGAGCTGTGTTTTCGGTTTGGCCATCAAGTTTGGTATTAAGGTTTGAGGTGACTGGAACGAGGGCTACTAGTGTATTTTAAATGTCGGTTTGGGCGTTGGCAGCGGTGGTGGAAATTTGGATTAGTTGGTTTAACTGGTCGGTGATGGTAGGGGGAAGATCATCAGAACCTGATTGATCCTTGCGAGGGGCATAGCGGAAGGTGAAACGAGAATGAAAGCACCAAGATATTATAGCCTTTTTACTAGGCAAACACTCCAAAGAATTTAGAGAAGGAGCAAGTGAGTTGGAGCAATTTTCTGATATATTTTCCAAACAAAAATGCAGAATTTAAACATGCTGGAGACCAAGGCTCATCACCCATGTCCCTTATTTCATGGAGATCATGCATAACTACCTACCTAACATGCACAGCTAACCTACTTGCAACAATTAAACATGTGACATAAAAGAACATGAGTCCTAAATGCAAACAAAATGCAGAATTAAATAACTTGTGCTTTAATCCATAAATTTGTTGGGCTTCTGAACTTTTCGTTTGGGCCTGGTGTGGCTGGGTCTGATGTTGGGCCGAACCGAGTTGTATCATGGTTCATATATTTTAAGCTTTTTTTTTTTACTTTTTACATATCAGCCTCTGCGTTATATACATAAAAATCCATTAAATTTATTTGTTCATGTGTTTTTAACGTTAAAACTTTTCCTATACGTGTCTTAAATTATATGTAGATAAATTTCCTACACAAAACTTAAACATGTGTAGGTTGCATAAATAAACGAAATTTGTTTATATTTTTTTTATTGAATTTCAAGATAGATGAATACATTGGATTATAACAATTTTCTAATATTATTTTAAACTTTTAGATTGAAAAAATGAAATATATATTTTAATTGGTTTTGTTTAATATATGTTACTCTGGTTTATATGTTAATTGATAAATTCTTTTGGATCTGAGAGAAAAATGGATAGATGGCATAAGAAGAGAATGATGATTTGAATTATATTTTGGCATTAAACTATTTGGTCTCTCAAGAAGAAGAAGAAGTTGCCACCTTCTTTTTCTATTAATTAATTGGATCTACCTTCACCAACTCATCGATCGTTTTCACATAAAAAGGTATGATTTCGATTTATCATTTCATTAACATTATTTTTTTTTGTTTTGAATCCGATTCACACATTAATTTAATTCCGTTTAGATTTTAATTTGACAAACGCATGCATGCAACCTACCCCCCTTCAATTCCTCTCTATTCTGTATTTTCTTTTTAGGTTTTCAAAGTTTGATTTTGTTTAGTTTTATTTAGATTTAGATTCTGTTAGTGTAATTTGCACGTGTATTTTGTTGGTACTTGTGTTATATACGTTAATAATATTACATCAAACTTTCTTCATTGTATTGGTAAAGAGGAAACAAATATTATTAATCATATAGATTTGCATAGTGGAGGAGAGGCTGCCGGAGAAGGAAAACCTAAACCATAAACCTTTTTTTAGTGGTGGTGAGGAAGAAATGTAGGAAACTTTGACTTTTTGATCAAAACAAAACAAATATACTCTTTCTATTTGTAGAAATTTCACTAGTACAAAACAAATTAAAATGAACTTAAAAATTCAAATATGTAAAAAGAGCTAATTTAAAATGGTGTCTTTCACGAGATCTTCAGCTGCTAAAATCGAACAATAACGTTGAAGTTTTTGTCGATGGCACAGTTTGATAAGGTTCCCTCAAGAAATTATTTCCAAACAGGGGCGGACCTATGCTTCTATTAATACTCGCGTCAAAATTCCGAACGCACCCCGTAAAAATTTACAGCCGCACTCCTTGAACTTTCAAAACCCACTAAAGAAGCAGATGAAGTAAAAAGAAAAAGAGTGAAAATGTCATAGAACATCTTCTGTTCAACAATTCTCCAAATAAAAACATGTTTCACTAAACATTTTATTTTGTATTTTTTTTCTTTGTTATTTCTTTCTAGAGTTAATTGTCATTTTTGTCCCTGTGATTTGTTCAATTATGCCAATCCAGATCAAGTTGCAAATTTGTACCATTTCCGTTCCTAATATTCTTGAAACATGTTCGTTCCGTCCAAAAAAACCAAGGTTGAATCGAATAATTGGACAAACACAGGGACGAAAATGGCAGTTAACTCATGTGTTTTTTGGACGGAATTGGCATGTTTCAAGAATGTCAGGAACGGAAATTGTGCAAATTTGAAAGCTGTCCTGAAATTGCATAATTGGACAAACTACAGGGACGAAAATGGCAATTAACTCTTCTTTTTAATTATAGGTAACTAATTTAGCTTTTCGTAAATTTGGCGATAGACGACTAACCCTCAAAATTTTAGCTTTTAATTATAGGTAACTAATTTAGCTTTTCGTAAATTAACTCTTCTTTTTAATAAATGGCGATAGACTACTAACCCTCAAAAATTCCGTCCCTATAAAAAAAAGAGTAAACTGCAATTTTACCCCCTGAGGTTAGGGGTCATTGGCATGTCTACCCCCCTAAGGAAATAATTGCAATTTTAACCACCACTATTTGCTCTTATGTCGCATGTTTACCCCCCGGCGTCAAAGTGGGTTAACAGTCAACATTATAACCTGATGGTCAAAGGGTAAAATTGTCATTTTGCTCTTATGTCAAGCTTCTTTGATACAACACCCCCTATAAGTAACAGACCAACGCATAATTACCCCCCCCCCCACCTTCCCACCATCGACCTTCAACCTTCTTCTCCGGCGACATAACACACCGGCGGCGATCAGTGTCTCTCCGGCGACATCTCCTCGTCCAATCATTCTTCTCCTCGTCCGATCATTCTTCTCCTCGTCCGATCACAACAACCACAGCCGCTATCTTCAGATCAGTGGAAATGCCAGTCTTTTGTTGGATAATCCGCTATATCATCCGCCACACCAAAGGTATAATCGGCCAATGTTAGTTAATCAGGGTCAGATTTAGTCATTATCATGTTATAAACAGGGTTTAGGGTCTGATTTGGTTCACTATTGGTTTTTTTACAGTTGACCTGACGATGAGCTTATCAAGCTCATCTTTGGTGGTCCACCTGGTGGTCTCTGTGTTTGGGAGGCCTGTCCTCAATTTCCATCTACCACCGGAGAGTTGAGCGGATGGATGTGTTTACTCTAGTAGTTATTTAGCTTATGTGTAATATGTAGGTTAACTTAACTTAATCGAACCTTTTGTGTAATATGTAGGTTAACCTAACTTAACTTATTTAGCTTTTGTTGACATTATGTTTGATATAAATTAGGAGCACACTCATGTACATTTGCAGGTTGATCACACACTGGTTTGATCACAGTTTAGGCATAAGTGTGCTTAATCAGATGCATAGAACACACCCTGGTTGATCATGTCTACCACAGGTTGATCATGTGCTTAATCAGTGTGCTTAATCATGTGCATTTGCAGGTTGTAAATAACACACACAGGTTGATCATGTGCTTAATCAATGTGCTTAATCATGTGCATGTGCTTAATCAGTGTGCTTAATCAGATTCTAAAATGACAGTTTGCATGTGCATAAGTTCTAAAATGACACTGGTTGATCACAGTTGTTGTATGTGCATAAGTTCTAATCAGTTGCTGAATGTGTTACAATGTCTGAATGTGATCACAATTGTTAGTATGTGTATAAGTTCTGATCACAGTTGATGTATGTGCTTAAGCAGGTATGCTTGATTTTTGAACAGGTATGCTTGTTAGGTTTCACATTTTTGGTTCATATTTGAACACCTTATAGAAATAACTGATATTTGATATAAATGTGAACTAAGTGTATCAATATATCTGCAGCAAGTATCGGAGTGTGATTTGTTCACATTGGACCTGCAGTTCTTATAACAGATGCATAGAACAGGTTCAGAATTAGTAATTTACCAGTTTTGGAGTCTTTACTTGTTAGGTTTCAGATTTTTGAACAGGTATGATTGTTAGGTTTCAGATTACGTGTTCAAAAATCAGAATTAGGTTTCAGATCAAAGAACAGGTTCAGATTTTGTATTATAGAATCATAGAACAGGTATTTGATTTTGGCGGGAAGGGTTTTGGAAGTTGCAGGGGGTAATGTTGTGTCTTAACACAAAGTACAGGGGGTAATAACAAAGGACAAATTAGTAATTTACCAGTGGGGGGTAATTGTGCGACTTAACAGGAATGTTGGGGGGTAAAATGTAAGGGTAATATAGTCATTTCAACTTAGAGTTAACAGTTATGTTACCCACTTTGACGCCGGGAGGTAAACATGCGACATAAGAGCAAACAGTGAGGGTTAAAATTGCAATTATTTCTTTAGGGGTAGACATGCGATGACCCCTAACCTCAGGGGGTAAAATTACACTTTACTCAAAAAAAAAAAAAAAAAAAAAAAATTGAATCCACCACTCTTTCCAATGATACAATAGCAAAAAACAGGCGTACTGGTGGACATGGCCACCAAGTTTGAATTTACACCTAAAATTAAATGAGTATATTGTTGGAAATCAGATGCGTTTACGTAGTAGGTGGGAGATTACATTACAAAAGGTATATTTTGTGTATTATTTTACATGTCTTGACCCCTCAAACAAAGTTATATATATCTCCCATACTTTTATAATCCAAATCAAAAGAAAAAACAAAGTCATTTAGTTACAGAAATTAAGCGTCTATAATAACAACTTAATCGGTTTAATGACTAGTTAGAGTGTTAACTCTGAAAGTGAAGACTCAGACACTGCATCAGCTAGGGAATATGCTGCCGGAGTAGGATCAAATATAAACCACATTTCGTATACAAACTGTAAGAACGATTTAAAAAGTGACATGTAGCATCCAACCAATTATAGAGAAATGTTAAAATGATAACCTAAATAATATCAATTATCTTGAATTCTTTATAGTTATGCTAACAACCAATTAATTCTTTATTTGGATCTTCCTTTTGTTTTCAATGTGCTGATAAAGAAAAGTGTTGATATCATTTCACATTGTGCTAATATCAATTATCTTGATTAATTTTCATATGCTAATATAATTTAAAAGTGCTACTTTTATGTATGTATTGTTTTAGTATATGCTACTTTAACTTTTTTTAAGTGATAGGGATCTGTTCTTACGGTTTATAGGATAAATATGGTTTGTACCGTAACCAACCCTACCTGTTAGTTAAAGTTACTGTTTGAATAGCATAAAAAATAAAGGGTTGCTTAAAATGTCAAAAAGGTGTGAAAATGGTTGGTACTCCAAGCAACTTGATAACCTTATTATATAAGAACACCACAAGAGTAAAGAGTTAAGTGAGCTTTGCTTGCATGTCAAACATATATACAGCAGCTTCTTCCTTAGAATTAACAAGTGTGTGTTTGTGTGTGAAAATAATAAGACAGTTATAATGAAGGGTGGTGAAAAGCAAGAAGAGTATTGTGTGACAATACCCCTACTGTTTGATGGTAATGATCATGTCGGAACAAAGGCAGCAGAGAAGGTGCAATACACCAACATATCAGGCAATGCGTCCTTCATCAATACTTGTTTCAATGGCCTCAATGCTCTCTCAGGTTCGTTCCTTTTTCCTGTTTTTTTCATTTTTACACACTATTAACACACCTTCTTCGCAAGCGCTCTTTAACTGAACACAAAGAAAAAACTAGCCTAAAAGACATAAAAGAAAATCATGAACCATGATCAAACTTGGCAACTTGCAACGACAACGGCAGGCGAAAGCGGCTGAGACGATGGTGATCTTGGTCATTAATAAGATGGTTGATTTTTTTATTCGTTGGGAGTGGGAGGATGAAACAGTTACGTAGCATGGTCTCTTGTCCCCTAAAATCATAAATCTTTTGGAAGCAATCAAAGAGAGAGAAAGAAATTTAATACTTTTTTGTTATCTATAGAAATTGCCTGCCGATTTTTAATATTATATTTTGAAGATATCATAAAGTTTAAAGACTCGTTTACGCATTTATACTATTTTAAACAAACAATTATTTTGAGAAGTGTAAAAATTTAAAAATATAACATCGTTTCTCACCCCTTTAAAAATATATATATATTATGTTTAAATCTAATCTAAATTCATCTGTTGTCACTTTATTGTTGCTGTAAGAAAGATTCAAAGACGCACGAAAATACATGCAAAATCAAAGTCAAACTTGCCATTTTACTTTGGTGACCGTGGCTGTGTATTCGTCCAACTTTCGTCCAATTATTTTAAACAAACAATTATTTTGAGAAGTGTAAAAATTTAAAAATATAACATCGCCACCACCGCTGCCACCCTAGTAGTTGTCACCAATATGTTGCCTCCGCTACCACCAGCTCCGGACATCATTAATTTCACCCAAACCAATAGCCATTGGCGGATCCAGGATTTTGTTTTAATGAGTTCCTTTTGATAAATTCTTCTTAATTCTCACTATTTTTTTCTAAATTCTATAAGGTTCTCACTAATTTTTCCGAACGTACTGGGTTCCTGGGAACCCATAAATGTGGGCTGGATCCGCCCCTGCCAACTACAGCCCGTTACACAACCTAGCAAACACGTTTGTTTTGCCACTCATAGTTGATTACAAATTATTAAGTATAAATGTATGTCCCTAACAAGGCTTCAACATGAAGGGATAACACCCATAGTCCAAGTCCATGTGAAACTCTTTTGTTTCAACACAATGTATAACCTTTTCTTTGTTGGATGATCTCATCCGAATGCATGTCAGTTACATCTTGATTCATTAAATCAATTTTCATTTATTACATCCATCACAAGTCGTTTCTATGGAACCAACAACTTGTTGGAGGGAAATTTGGATTCGAATATATGATAACAAAATCAAAGACTTGGAAGTGATCTTTGTTTAGAATATAATACGAAATCAAGGAACATGAATAGAATTTGTAATGTAATTACGATGGAAATCAGTGAAATTTTTGGTAATGATTATTGTTGCAGATCATCACTTATATATATGAGTCGACGATTATTTGGCGCCAAAACCAACCGACACAACAGTTTACATTGCGCCGGTTTGTTTGTCACCTACAAACGGTAGATTATAATGAACAAAGGTTTATACTAATATGTTCGGGGTAGGGATAGTGTACATTAATTCAGAAGTGTGAGAAGTGTATTATAACACTATATAAACACCGTATAACACTATGTAACACCATACAACACCATATAACATTATGTAACACTATATAACACTATATAACAATATATAACACTATATATCTATCATAGACATGCTATCAGACAAAATATAGTGTTATATTTGTTATATAGTGTTATATAGTGCTATATGGTGTTATATGGTGTTACATCGTGTTATACGGTGTTTATATGGTGTTATATAGTGTTATATATAGTGTTATAATACACTTCTCACACTTCTGGATTAATGTACAGGATCCTCTACCTGTTCAGTAATATTACATAATAAACATGGTAAATGTAAACTAAGTTAAATTTATTTCATCTAATACACTCTCCTAAACTCGACTTAGTTTAGAAGAGGTCTTGGGTAGTATCTTGTGTGCTTCGTCTAGTGCCTTCATTGCCTTCTCAAAGTTGAACTTTCTCCTCTTGAAAAGCTTCTTACCATCATTCCAATTTCCTCCCATGAACAAAGCATAGTGTCTCCTGCTTTGATTTTCATTGTTGTTGATGTGGTTGTGCCCATTGTCTTCAGTCTAGCTCTCTTGTTGTTCATTAAATTAAACTTTGATATAATTTGAATCTGAACTCATGTATGACTTCAGCATCTTCCAATAGTTCCAACAAAGCCATGCATGTGGTTGTACCCAAAGTAAGTGGTAAGATAATCGTTTTTGTGTGTCTCATAATGATCACATTTTCTGGTGTTTTCCTTTTATCTTTCTCTAGTTTTTCTTGTTCTATCATCCGACTTCAAACCACAGACTTCCATCCGTCCCATGTACTATGAACTCATTCATTTTCATGATTTGTTGATTGAGAACCACCATCAATGGCCTGCCTTATAAATACAGACGCTTCATCACGTTCTTTGATCTTGCAATATTCCATGTATTGTCCTGGTTGTCGACATTAGTAGCACAACCATTGATTCGTCCTTAATCTTCTCATGATTCTTGCAGCGGAAAGGTTTTAGGATCGATCTGGTGCTCTGATATCAGATTTGTTAATGGGAAATTTGGGTTCTGGAAAATGGTAACAAAATCAAATATTTTGGAAGCATTGGCGGGCATACATAGGCCGTGGGGGCGGCTGCCCCCGCAAAAAAAAATTAGTGTAATTGGTAAGCAAAAATCCCGATCCCCCCCCCCCCCCCCAGAAAATAAATCTTGAGTCCGCCACTGCTTGGAAGTGATCTTTGTAAGAATAGATTTTGTAATGGAATAACGATGGAAATCAGTGTAATTCTTGGTAATGATTATTGTTGCAGATCATCACTTATATACATATGGGTCAACGGTTATTTGGCGCCAAAACCAACCTACACAACAGTTTACATTGCACCAGTTTGTTTGTAACTGTCACCTACCAACCGTCGATTATAATGAACTAAGGTTTATACGGTAATATTACAAATAAACATGATAATTAAAAACTAAGTTAAGTTTATTTCATGGTGTGACTTGCATTGCCCTTATCTTATTAAAACGGAAAGAAATCTAATTCCCAAGTCATTTTTGCATTATAAGAAATCTGACTTGTTAGTTTTGATGGACTTGTTAGGAGTTGGAATACTCTCAACTCCGTACGCATTGGCATCGGGAGGCTGGTTGAGCATAATACTACTCTTCCTAATTGCGAGCTCAACCTTCTACACGGGATTGTTAATCAAAAGATGCATGGATCTTGACCCAACAATACGAACTTACCCTGATATCGGGGACCGTGCATTCGGGAAAACAGGTGGAACTATAGTATCAATCATCGTGAACATAGAGCTGTACATGGTCGCAACGGGTTTCCTGATCCTAGAAGGCGATAACATGAGTAATTTATTCCCAAACATGGATTTTTATATTTACGGCACGCATATTGCTGGAAAAACCGGATTTGTTATCCTTGTTGCTATCGTTATACTCCCTACTAGTTGGTTAAACAGCCTAAGCATCCTTTCGTATATATCAGCCAGTGGAGTTCTTGCCACCGTGATCATCCTAAGCTCGGTCTTCTGGGCTGGTGCTTTTGATAGCGTTGGTTTTCAAGAAGAGGGTAAATTTGTAAACTGGAATGGAATCCCGGCAGCTATTAGCTTATACGCGTTCTGCTATTGTGCTCATCCCGTTTTCCCTACGCTATATACTTCTATGAGAAACCAACATCAATTCTCAAAGGTATATATTAATATAAGTGTATATATGGATCTGTATGCTTGATGCTAAATAACGGTTTTCGTACTGCATTGCAGGTCTTGTTCGTTTGTTTTGCCTTCTGTACAGTTACTTACTCGCTAATGGCAATCCTTGGATACCTTATGTTTGGTTCAAATGCGGAGTCACAGATTACGTTAAACCTTCCAACGCATCATATAAGTTCAAGAGTGGCCATATGCACCACCCTCGTTACACCGATAGCTAAATATGCACTAATGTTAACACCAACCGTCAATGCTATTGAAGCGCGGTTTCAGTCTTACAATAAAAGGAAGTGTAGCTTCTTAATTAGAACGATTTTGATGATTAGCACTGTAATTGTAGCCCTGTCTCTTCCCTTTTTCGGGTATCTGATGTCACTAGTGGGTGCCCTCTTAAGTGCCACAACTTCGATAACAATACCAAGCTTGTGCTACCTCAAGATCTCGGGAATTTACAGGAGAATTGGCTTTGAGCTCGTGGTGGTTGGGTTCGTTGTGTTGAGCGGCTTAATTGTTGCAGTTGTGGGTACTTATGTATCAGTGATAGATATAATAAACCATTTATGAGCCAAAAGTTAGACTTGAGAGAGATGTTCAAATTTTTGAAAGTCTAGTTCCTGAGGATAAACTTATGTAACGTATTTACGTTTGAATGATTAACGGTTGTAGTTCTCCTTTACATTTTAAAGTTTTTGTGTTAACTATTTCGATGCAAAGCGGAAGCTAATAATAACAAGATTAATTCTTGAAGAAAGATAGAAATTTTTCTGAATGATTAAAACAGTTATAATAGGCTCCCTTTTATAAGGTTTTTCTAAATTTGCAGGTTGGCAAAATTTTTGAAATCACAATTTGACATAAATTAACACGATAAATATGGGTGTAAATCATGCTAATTAGAGATTTACGCGTTATTGGGTAAGAAAGGAAAATACGCAAAATTGATAAAATTGGGGAAAATCTTCGTTGACGAAATCATCGGGTCTGACAGCTAGACCAAAGCGGTGGTTTGGCCACAAGATCCGGTTCATCAAGAGCTTTCCGTCCGCTGGTCGTGGGCCCCGTAACTCCAACCGTAGCCCAAGTTACGTTCGTTTAAAGTTTGGGTCTTTTCTGCCATGTTTTCCCCTATCAAGTTGGTCCTGGTCCATGTAAGAGTCAGCTAATTCTTGGGCCCGCTCCTCACCACGTTATCCGGTTTCGTTAAACTGGCCAGTGAACCAGTAGAACCGACAGTAAAACTATGTAACGGATTAATAACTTGGTGAAAACACGTCTATTCTTCACTTTTTTTACAATAGACCAGACTATGTATACATTATGGATTGTTAATCTTCATGTTTAAACATAAACCATCGAGTAACAAGTAGATATCCACACAAGGAGCTTGAGAATCAAACCCAGATAACAATCTAAACGTTAACCCGTTTACCTCAATGCAGCTCTCTCCGGCGATCTTTTTCAGCCTTTTAAACCGCATACTCTTTCTCATCTGGGCTGCATCCTCCCATTTGCATACTTCTGCATATTTATTCGCAACCATAACCAAGTTCCCGCTCCATCTCGGCTCCAATTCAAGTAGCTTCTTTTGTACCTTCTCCCCAACCCCGTCAAAATCACTAGCACTGTGAACACTGCATGCACTGAGCAAAGTTCTCCACACTGTTGGATCAGGCTCGATGGGCATGTTTACAATGAAGTTGTATGCTTCTGTAAGATGACCGGCTCGACCTAACACATCCACCATTGCACCATAGTGTGTCAACCGAGGCTTAATCCCATAAACATTCTTCATTTCTTCAAAGAATCGGTACCCATCCTCCACGTATCCAGCGTGACTACACGCACAAATAACACCAAGAAACGTCACATGGTTAGGCTGGATCGAAGCGTCTTTCATTTTCTCGAAAAGTGCAATGGCGTGTCTAGCCAGCCCGTGTTGAGCTAATCCTTGAATCATTGCACTCCAAGTCCACACGTTACAATCGACCATTTTGTCAAACACTAAACTCGCCATATTCAAAGCCCCACACTTGCCATACATGTTAATAAGTGCTGTTCCTAACCGACAATTGAGTCCTAATCCTTTTTCAATCATCTGGGCATGCACATATTTCCCGAACGTTAAGTTCCCAAGCTCGGCACACACAGAGAGCACCACCACAAATGTAGTCCCGTCCGGCTCAATTCCAACGTCTCGCATCTTCATAAAACACTCAACCGATTCATAAAACCACGACACGCGAAAATAAGCCGAAATGATAGTGTTCCAAGAAACAACACTTGTGTACGGCATTTCATCGAACACCTTGCGTGCATCAATTATCTTTTTACAAGACCCGTAAAAATGAATCATGGTGTTCCTAACATACACATCAGAGTCCAACCCATGTTTCAAGCAGTCAACGTGGATCTGTCGGCCTTCTTCAAGGGCCAAGAATGATGCACAAGCTTTGAATACAGCAGCGTATGTAAGCTCAAAGGACCTGATACCTGAACAATGTATCCGTTTAAAGTTCAAAATGGTTTCTTTATCATTGTTTCCTTTTATGGTGGCGTAAGTCAGGGTGGTGACATTGGTCAGTGATGACAGTTTAGAGTTTTCAGAATGTCTGTTCACAAGCCTTTTAGCATAACTTAAGTAGCCAAAATGGTTTGAAGTACAGAGTCTGGATGGTTTCATCAATGACTGTTGGAATGTAAGAGTGTGTTTTGGCATTAAATAGGTATGTGAATCGAATATATTAATATTAATATAACGTATACATAAAAGTTAAATTAGTAAAGTTGTTAAACCTTACCACTGTTAGAAATGTAATCAACTATGTGATACTATAAGTCGATTTTTAAGTAAATTTGAGACTGGTTTCTAGTAATGAGAATGACAACGGATAACTTTCACCATATAACATCATAAACAAATATATCTGATACAGATTATGAACTCACAAGTCTGACAAGTAACGAATAACACATACCTGACGAGTATGGTACATTATTTTAAAATCAGGTAAGAGGTATGAAAGTTATACTAATTCTTAACGATAAAAATATGACATGGATTTAATAAGTAACCATAACTAACGTCTTTGGTCTTCATAATGTTAAGTATCATTGTGATTAGTCCAAGGTAAAAAGCTAACGACTTTTAATCCCTTGACAAACAAGCAACTAATCAAACAAAAAATGGGGAACCAAAAGTCAGTGGCTTTCGTCGTATAAATAACCAACTTAAAACTACAGAGAGAAAGATCCAAAATGTTATCATATCTTCTGCCAAAACCAAAATCTGTGTAAAAATACCTCACTCGGACTTCTTCTTGCTACCATCTACTGACTTTGACTTTTTGATAGTCGGCATTTTACCAGGAAAAGCCCACCTCAAGAACCTTTCCCACGTGTAGCACCCCAAGAACATCAACGCCGCCCATATCAGAAGCTTGTCGCGCAATTCCCTTGGCAAAGGCACTAGTTTCAGCCAGTCGTTTAAATCCCGAAACAGATCAGATGTGATCACGGTGAAGAATACAACCGCACCGAAAAGTGCAATCTTAAACGGCTTGTTTTCTGATATACTCTGGTTAAACGGGTGACCCATGTAGTTGACCGCAAAGGTAGCCACTTGGATCATCATACTGACCATGTAGGACACGGTGTTGACAAGATTACTCTCGAATTCGGAATCCGGTTCGATGCATTCATCTGGCATGTGCTTCTCTGCTTCTTTCACTGATGAAATTAAGAAAAGGATATGGACAGCAAACTGACCGAGTAGAGACAAGAAGACGTAATAACAGAAGATGTTAGGGTGGGGCCGCTCGGCGGAGAGTGTCGGCAGTGGGCGGGCATGTGAGATGAAGAGGAAAAACGCGGCAGTGAATACGCCGCTAATTGTGGCCTGAACATCTCCTAGTTTAACACCATCCAAGTACATGACACTCAAGACGTAAGCAGTTGCAAGGCAGTTAAGTCCAAGAATCTTGAACATTTGCAGGGTGGTCACCAGCGTGCTACGACCCTGGCGGATAATGTCGATAGTTGGGGAGACTGACGCATGTTTGGCGGTGAAAGGTGACGCCATTGATGCATCACCGAGTTTGACTATAGGAGCTGACCGGCCATCATCTCCTTCGTTTAACTCATCCATCATCTTCTTTAACTTCTGCCTTTGAACCTCCGCTGGCGTGAGATGGCGGTTATTGACGGCAGGTGTGACACTGCTTGAACTTGGTTCAGTGGCAGACTTGGGCTTCTTCGGCTTAGCGGGCTTTGCTTCTGACGAGGGCTTTGTTTCTGACGATGGCTTATCCCCAGAAGCTGGTGGCGGTATGGCATTCAGTAACGCTACCCCTACATGTGCCTGAAAATACAACTAATGTGTTAATTATCATATATTAATGTATTATATTACAGAAATGATTTTAAGGGGTTGTATGCATTACCTGCTTCAAAGCTCCAACGTCGTTAGTGCCGTCACCACACATCAATGTTATCCTGCCAGATGATTTAAGGGTGGTCATTATGAGTTCTTTTTGTTCTGGCGCCACCCTTGCAAACACCTAAAAGTTGAAATAATTTTGTTAGTGTATCACCATTAAAAAAACATATAATTATAGTTGTTATGAACAATTACGACCTTAACATATGGAATCACACTGACAACAGCAGAGGTCTGCAGCAACATTTCAAAGCAATCACCTCCGATACAAAGATCATGACCCTCAGCTAAAGCCTCAACCATTTCTTCACTGCAAATAGCACAGCCAATGATCGTCTTATAATATAGAAAAAGTTTATAACCTTGAAGGAAGCAGAGACGGTGATTGCGTTACCTGTAGGTCACGATCTCTTTTTCGTCAGGTGAAACCCACTCAAACTGTTGCTTATTCTTTGTCGGGCCAAGAATTAATGCTGGTTTCGATATTATATTAACTTGACGCGCAACATGGCAAGCCGTCAATGCTTGATCACCAGTGATCATCACCTAAGCACAAGAAATTTATTACCAATGTTTTAATACTACTGTATTTGTTATCGTAATTAATTGATTTATTTAATAATTATGTTACACAATTGATATAATAAATGAAGGGAACTAAATCGATGCCACTCACCAAGTCATGTGACGACTTTTTCAATTCAAGCAAGACGGAGGCAGAATCTCCTCTGATTGGGCAATTAAATACCTGAAGTTTGTTCGATGATGACAAATATATCAAAAAAAGCATATTGCCGATACATGTAGTGTTATAGAAAAATGCAAGTATGTAACATATTAGCAAACGAGCACTAGATGCATCTTTTCATACCGCAAAACCAGCAAAGGTGAGCCCAGTTTCCACTACTTCCCTGTCCAAGTTTCTAGCTTCACTTACCTATATAACCATTTAACAAAAAGCAAAACAGTTTAGTGAAACAAAGTACAAAATTAGTCACTAAAACACTATATTGTATATTTATATAATTATATATGTGTGTAGATGTATGTATAATTGTACATAGATTACCGTCATATCAGGAAGAGGTTTATAGGCTAAAGCTAGAACACGGGATCCTTGACGTGTGTATCTCTTGTAGGTGCTTACAAAAAATGCAGGTATATCATTTAATCTTTCTTGGATGGTTTCTGGTGCACCCTGATATTAAAACAATCGTATAAGTTATAACCAAATGAGTAAAATAGCTTTTGGTTGCACACAATGGAAGTACAAATAATTGGTCAACATTGACCTTTTAATATACCTTTACAAATGCATAAAATTGCTCTTCTGTACGAACCACAACTGCCATTCTTTTCAAGTGGGATGCAAAGTGATGTCTCTGAACAATTTGAACGGAACTGCCACCTCCCCTGCAAACAATATAAGAAATGTCTTACAAGTTTCTAGAAAATGAAACGACATATTATATAAAAAATAATGAACGCCTTACTTCTTAGGCATGGCCTTCTCGTCGGATTTATAAGTCCACTCTATCCCCTTTATTGCAGCCTTCTCAAGAGGATCACCAACCTAAAAGCAATAGTATCACTATATAAGTATGTTTTATAAACAAGATGTCAACAGTTGATAAGTCATAGCTTAATCTTACATATCATATTTAGAATATTCTAGTATCATTAATAAAACAAGAAAAACAACAATAGAAATTATATACCAGCTTGTTGTCCACAAAAACTAGTGCATGGCAAGAAGCAAGAATCTCCAAAGTGCGAGTTGGCACTTTTTTAGCATCGGTTTCTAAATCAATATCATCACTCAACCCACCAACTCCAGAGAATTCCTGGAGATCAAAGCACAAATTGAGCATTAATGAGGCTGCTAAACATTCATTTAATCATGAATGCCAGATTTGTAACAAACATACCATGTCATCGGATGTCAGTGTTCCTGTCTTGTCGAAACAGCATATATCAACCTGCAGAATGATAACATAAAAGAAAAGATGATAAAAAGCTAAAAGACGTTAAATATTTAACTTAAATGACACATAATTAAAGTAGTTTTTCCCACCTTCCCAGCAAATGGTATACGGAAAGGTTCTGTACAAAATATACCACGACGTGCTAGTGCGATCAAAGATGTATTAACAGCTATAGACAACTCCATTGGCAGCTCAGGGGGGATCACTGAAGTTATAATTAGAGAGCAGCTCAAAAGAAGCTTGTATCTACTCCTGTTTGGGTCCTCAAGCCCCTATATCAACATGTATCGTAATTAATAAGTTATTATACACGAGTAAATGATTAAAAAAGTGAAGTAGACATGATAACCACAAGTTTAATTTACCTTTTTAAGCACGTAACCGGCTGCTATGATGGCAAAAACAACTAAAAACAAAATAAAAAGTCCACTCTCCCAACTGTTGGCAGTAACCTGAAAAATATATTTATCTATTAGAGAACAATAATAGAGAAACAACAAGAAACAATTACGGAATTACCCTCTCTGTTGAAAACAAAATGGTACGCATTAGTTTCCCTTGTGTTGTTTCAAATCCAGTTCGTAAGACAATTGCTAAACAGCCACCATCAGGAGTTTTCATATGAAAGGTCTAAACCAAAGAACAAAAGAAACACATTAATTATGAACTGCATAATATAACTTATAATAAACATAAGTAAATGTAACATTGTGTACAACCTTATCAGGAGTATGCTGCAATATCTTTGTTCCACCAAAAAGAATATGGTTTTTATCCCGTTTAGAAGACAGACGCTCGTCTGGTCCTCTGCCCATGATTGATACCTGTCAAACAACCATATGTTTGTACTTATGTATAAAAACAAGTAAAGATAAGTATTAAAAAATTAAGAAAAATAGAAGTAAACTGAAAAAATTTAACCACCTTCCATTGGGGCGTTGACTCGCCGGTAAGGATAGCCTCGTTTACAATAGCAGTTCCTGCGAGAATAAGCATATCTGCGGGGACAGATTTTTCCTCTCCATCTTGACCAGCAGCGCGACCGACTGACACAACATCACCAGGCAGAAGATCAGTCCCTGCTATCTTCGTCCACCTGTAATGGAAAAGGTCAAAATAAGTCAACGATTTATGAACATGAACGCAATGTTGACAACATAGAATAGTATAAATTACTTACTTGCCACAACGATAGACCATTAGCATCTGGTTATCTACTCTAACACGTCTTAGCTCTGATAAAGTTTTTAACCGACTTTTGGCCATTGTTGACTCAAACATAAACAGCATAAAGAGGGTGAACAGGCTATAATACCAGTATTCATCTAGACACCAAAGTCCCACACAAAAGACCTAAAGATCAAAGAGAATGATAACTGCTTATTTCAGAAACAATAACATAAGCACATGCTAAAGCTATTAAAAAAAATTCTTAATGCTGACCTGAAAGACAAAGAAAGGCTCCATGCAGTTCTCTTTCATCAATTTCTGAAACGTTGGCTGTGGATACTCAAATCTACATAGATGTCAAAAAATATGAAATTTAAAATTCAAAACTGTAGAATCAAATATACAAATTCAAGACTGTAGGATCAAACGGTAAAAAGTGGACTTGCAGTAAGTAAAGAAACTTACACATTGCGACCCCACTTCTCAGCAGCAACTTGAACTTTAGCCTCCGTGCCATGCCCAGTGCTTTTGAGATAGTAGCCGAAAGTTTCCTTGGAGGGGTAAGGAAGCTTGCAGAAAGTTTTTTTCTCATTTGAATAAATGAAACACTGCTTTCGGAAATCAAAGTATATCTCATCTGTCGAAGAGCCTGCCAACTGGGCGAATAAAAAATATGTTGATGTCAAACACATGATGCATTTAAATTCAAACAAAAACATAAACTTGAAAAGGAGATACATTTTCTAATCTATGTACTATACTACTACGTATGCCCATCTTATTGACCCCTTTTATACAATACTTCTTAACCACTAATGCAAATTAGTTGATTTAGTCCCCATGTAATGAAACATAAGCCCCCAATGGGACATCTTGGTGGTTAAGTGGTGTACTCCATTGGTTTTAAAAGGCGACAGACGCACAAAACCGATAGCCGATAGGGTCTAATACTGAGGTGCAAAGTGCACCACTTTTCATACCGGAGGCTCAAATTATTATATATTTTTTATATATTTCCTATAGGTTTCTAGCATCATTTACCCGATATTTAGACACAAATAAGCTTTGTATATGTTTTAGTATGCAGATTATCTACATGTACAGCCTGAAAAGCATACTGTACAACATCCTGCTGCACAATAACATGGCACTTACAAGAGGCGCGCGCCTCAAGGTCACATTTTTGCCAAAAAAAACACACCTTGGGTACGCTTCCTATAAAACATGTGCCTTATGTTGGCTGAAGCAAAGAGGCTTGCGCCTTTTTTTAAACCAAGTATATACCAAAAGGTTGGGAGTTCAAATATTGCAGTCAGGTTGTGGTATCAAAAAAATTGTAATGGAACATAAAATGATGTAACATCAAGAAAATAAGGTGAGCTTACAACCTTCCGGAAATGTAGTGGTATTACTTCTTTAGAGCCACAAAATTTGGCTGGAGTGATTTTGCATGCATTGGCATGCTGAATATCTTTAACCTGAAAAACAAAGAAATTGATCACTACCAAAACATTATACTTTCTTCATAATGCAATGGCGAACCAATTATAACAACAAATTAAGTACAACAAGCAGTTCAGAACCACTGACCTTTGAATACTGAACGAAGCATTTAAAATCCACCGACCACACTGTAAACAGAAACACCAATGTGTGGACAGCAACCAGACCACCATAAATTATAAACGCATCAAGGAATTCCAAACTCGGTAAAACAACAACCAACCACGCCGCATACAGTATCGCAAACGGCCACGTATCCAATCGCCACAGCAATCTCCTCTTCTTCAGCAAATCAACAGTATCAACCACTTTCCCATTCACATGAAACCTAGTCATCTCCCCTCCTCTCCTAACTAACTCCAAATCTACTAACAATCAGTTGTCCTCTTTTGAAGTCTAGACTGCAATTATTAAACACATAATTAAGTAAATCAAAACCCTAACACAGCTATAACTTGTACTAATTATCTTATCATACATAGTTTAACAGTTTAACTGTTTAAGTTCACTTTACTATCGGCAAAAGAAGTTCTGAAACCTAAGCAATCGGAACAACATAATTTAATATTTTATGGCTAAAACGAGTTAAAACTGAAAAATAAAAGGTGAAAAGTGATCAGGAACTGGCTTACTTGTGAGTAGATCGTTAGGGTTTATGAGGCAGTGAGAGTGCCGGTGACGGTGGCGCCTGCGATTTAGGGTTTTGATTGGTGGTAAAACAGGCGGAGATCTGGTGGAAGCGATCGGAGGAAACACAAGAAAGAATCGTTGCCCAAAGAAGTGACCAAAAGATCGGACGCAGTTTAGCTTTGTTGTATGTTATGGAAACGGTCCTTCAACTATTGCGTTACTTGCTTATTTGGATATATGTTTAATTTAAGTTCAGTCTCATTAGGAAACGGTTGGTTTCGGGTTAAAATGGTGGACATGTTTGGTTAAATAGGTCGGTCTTGGGTTAATATGCGAATTCATGGATTGACTCTTTTATAATTGTATGTTTCATGAGAAGTGTTTTACTGTCTAAGCTTAAGTCGGTTAGTTATCTTATGTTAAAGATTAATTGTTAAACAAGATTTTGTGTTAAGGTTTGTGGTTTAAATTTAAATGTTCATACACAGTTGTGTTTACTGGAAAAAAAATTAATTCACAAAATAAAGGTAAAGGAAAGATCGGATTAAACAGATGGTGTATATATACATGAGTAGTGTATGCATTTATCGTTTATCGTTTATCGTTTATAGTAGTTAGAATTCATTACATGTAAGTTGGGTTGTAAAATAGATGTACTGGAAGGTGAAAATGGTGTTTTAGAGATGCTAAAAAGGAGATAGTCAAAGTTGAACTAGGTTCGAAAGTTAGGTCGACCTTGATCTAATGATCAAGTATTTTTAATGTCTGGTTTTTTAAATTAGAAAAGAAAATGGTATTCATTCACTTAGCAATAATTATTGATTTGAATAAGAAGTTTATAAGTAAAGTACTATGGTTGGACGAACAATATTAGATCGAATCTCTCGATATGTGTGTATGGATCAAACCATGTATTTTGGATAAAACCGATCATATTGTAGTTAACTAATCGTGTTATCACCTGTGGTGTTTGATATAAACTTATGCTTAACTGAATTTTTGGATGTTTGAAATTATGATGACGCAACTGCAATTATAAGTTGCAGGGATTGTTAACCGTTTCGCGGACTTCCACACTTGTACATAGAATTAAAAAGTTTGGGGTCCATATTTTCAATAAGTGTTATAATTTTAAGGAATAAGGGATTTTATTAATCCTAACTATTTTTCATTGGCGAGGCAAAGAAGATTAACCTTATTTGTCGAGACACAAATCACAAACTTATCACCAGATTAGTTTAGTGTTTCTTCAAAATTACATATCTCACACGTTTATATCCCGTACATTAATAACCTGAAAATAACTAAAAACGATAGCAATATCATCTTTGATTGCTACATACCCCTTGTCATATATCTTAGAAAAAATGTTTGGGTCATCTTTGGGTTTACAAACAACCCTTTAGTAGTTTGGGAATGGGATAGGACTTAAGTTTAGTTTGCTTATTTGGTCTTTAATAAAGTCTAAAACTAAATAGTAATTTGAGCATATGGCCCAACTCAAGCATATTATGTAGTTTTTTCTCAAGTGGTAATTATGAAATGGCCCAAATTTTAAATAAACAAACATTTTATATTTTCAGTTTTCACATTACTAAACCATCAAAGTTCAAACCAAACAAGTGGTAATTAGGAAATGGTCCAAATGAATTTGAGGCAAATGGTTGTTCACGATTGTACGAAATATGATGGAGTTATATATTTTTCTAGATATGTTCGAATCTGGGCATGTGGACATACGAAGCACGACGGTCAACTTCAAAAATGCAAACAAACAACATTTAAATTGGTCATTCTATACACGTGTAGTTTATAATATGCAAATTGGATTTAAATAATCCTAACTCACTGTTATTGGCCAATAATAATCCCAACTCATTTAATCACCAATAATAATCCGAACTATTCACTTTTGTTTGTAAAATACTCCCAGTTAAAAAAACACTAACTAGGTTAAAAGATTGCTGATGTGGCTTGCCACGTGGCATATTTTGATGACGTGGCAACTGATGTGGCATTCTACGTGACATATTTTGATGACGTGGCAGCTGATGTGGCAGGTGACGTGGCAAGCCACATCAGCAATTTTTTAACCTAGTTAGTGTTTTTTAACTGGAAGTATTTTACAAAAAAAAGTGAATAGTTCGGATTATTATTGGTGATTAAATGAGTTGGGATTATTATTGACCAATAACAGTGAGTTGGGATTATTTAAATCCAATTTGCCATATATATATATATATATATATATATATATATATATATGTATAGAGTTAAGTTCATTTATGAACACTTCCCTATTTGTGAACAAAACGAACAAATCCTGGCCATAGATCTTCTTCACTAAATATAAGGGTACGATTGTCATTTAACTTAATTTTTTAGTTGTAAACAAATTTTAAAATTAATTAATTAAAAGCAGTTACCATGTTAGGTAACTGTTTCGTATTTTCATTTAAATTAATTTTTTTAATTGCAAACAAATGTTAAAAATGATTAATCAGTTACCATGCATGTTTAGGTAACCGTTCCAATTTTCATGCGCTTTTTATTTTTTTAATTGTAAACAAATTTTAATTCTTTTTGTATAAATCTAGTAGTTGTTTGGTGAGTATTTGTTTTTATACACATGTGTATAGTTGTTGTTAAGTGATTGTTTGTTTTTTTATACACATGTGTATAATTGTTGTTCGCTAAGCAATTAGTTTTTATACACATGTCTATATACTTATAGTTGATGTTCAGTGACTGTTTGTTCTTTATAAAAATGTGTATGGTGATTGTTTAAATAAATTTTGTTTTATATACACATATGTACATATTTTTTTACTTATAAACATTAATATATTATAACCATTATACATACATGTATAATAGTATTTCACATATGTGCGCAAAAGAATATTAAATAGTATTATGATTAACTTCAACATTTGCATATAAGGTCATATTTTTAATATTAAAAGAGAGGATGATGTATTCGCCAAATTAAAAAAAAATTGTAATATGTGATTTAGTTAGGATCACGATAAAAAAAATGAAAATCATTGTTAGTGGCTTCCAAAAATAAATAACAATGTGATGTGAGAGAATAAAAATTACAACAATGCCCTTATTCGGTTATTATATATCAATTTATTGTTTTAATTAATTTAAAAACCATTAAAATCCTATAATCAAGATATCTTCATCCAACGGCCAGGATCTGTTCGTTTTTGTTCACAATTTAAACATGGTTCACTCTTGATCCCTACCCTATATGTATATATATATATATGGCCAGGATCTAGAGAAAATGCCTAAAAGTGTGAAAACGGTAAGAACGATTTTGGTGTTGATGACATGTGGCGTTGATGCTAACTTACCCTAAGGGTAATATTGTCAAAAGGCTCGTCCACATGCCACTCACATGCCAAAGACCATCCACATACAAGTCACATGCATATTACACCATCTTTTTTAAACTCTCGTAACTTTTCTATACATGATTATTTTTTTTTTAAATTACACCATAAAATCAAGTGTTTTATTATCTTTCCAACGAGTATACTATTCCTATACTTTTAAATTAAAAAAATGATATGAACTGGGTGTTCAATAAAAACGCCATAAAAACACCAAGTTCAGAAAAAAATGCCATGAAAAATAACCCGTTGAAAACGCCATAAACCACCAAGTTCAGAAAAAGACCATGAAAAATACACAGTTGAAAGCACCATAAAACACTCGGTTTAGAAAAACACTATAAAAAAATCAGTTGAAAACGCCATAAAAACACCCGGTTCAAAAAAGCACCATGAAAAACTTAGTTGAAAACGCCATAAAAACACCTGGTTTAGAAAAAGCCATAAAAACCTAGTTCAAAACGCCATAAAAACATCTAGTTCAGAAAAATGGCATAAAACACCTAGTTCTGAAAAGCCACATAAAACTAGGTGAAAACGCCATAAAACACGAAGTTGAAAACGCCATAAATAAACTCAGGTCATTTTTTTCGAAAAGTATATCAATAGTATACTCGTTAGAAAGATAAAAAACGCTGAGTTTTATAGTGTAATTTTTTTAGAAAAATAATCAAGTATAAAAATGTTATTGGCGTTTAAATATGATGGGGAAAATGGCATGTGATTAGCACGTGCACCCTTGTTTGAATCTTTCAATTTTACCCCTCCTGATGGTTCTAAGGTTCCCATTATTTACAAAAGTACCACCGCATCATCTTAAGCACAAATCACAAAGATCTTGTGGCTGAAAATCATTCTCACCGTTTTCACACTTTAAATCGTTTTCTCCTGATCTCACTTATATATACACACACACACACATATAATTAAGGCATTGGTTTCTCACACACACTAGTTGGCTTTTTACACACAAATATACGCTGCGCTTTGTCCAAAGCGGGCGCTTAGATACAAGGTCAACATACAAGATCTGTTTGTTTTTTGGTTGTAAAAGTGGGGTTTTGGGTGGAAAAGTGGGGTTTTGGTTTGTTGTTTGTTTGCATTTAGTTGTGTTTTTTTTTTTTTTTTTTTTTTTGAAAAGTTGTAGATTTGAGTTATATTTTTATAAAACATATATAATTTAGAGTTGATTTATAGCAGTCGTTTAAATAATTCGAACTTGATTACAGCTTGATTCACACTAGGATTCACTTTAACTGTCTTGTATATTGATTTGAAAGCTTTACAGACCACTTGACACTTTGGCAGCACCTCTGCTCCGGAATCAACAACGTTACAAATGAAATGACCAAGACACATATATATAGGATTGCCACTTTGCATGAGACAGACATGTCCAGTTCGTATGAACTGGTCACTTCGCATGAACTTGCTGTTTCAGCTCAGTTTCCCGTTTCTTTCATACTACGTATCCTGATCTATCAAACCTATTACAAGACTCGATACAAGATGAAGTCGACAGACATACGCACCAACAGACTCCCCCTTGGATGTTGACGAAGTCTTCGGTGTCGAGTATTCAGTATGACAAGTCTTCAGTCTTGATCAGTCTTCTCGCTCTCTCCAAAGTGTCTGACACTGTAAGTATCTTTCAATCTCTATCTTTCTCTCGCTCATCAGCCTCAGCAGCTTCTTATCTTGAACACAGTTCCAGGATCAGAAACTGGCTCTGCTGTCTTCAAACTCCCCTTTGCTAGCAGACTCCCCCTTAAGTTGTTCCGGGATCGCAATCTGACATAGCACTTGTTCTAGAATCAAAACCTGGCTCAAACTCTGCTCAGGCTTATACTCTGGGACCTGCACAAATCTCTACCCAAAACATAAGTTTTTCATATATAACAATTTTAATCTTTGCTTAACCACTTGTAATCGAAACATTCAAATTAGGTTTCAAATTAATGAACCATTTAATCTTTTCAAAATCAATTCTCATTTCAAACAAACTTTCCCAACCCTGTTGTTCATCATGTTTAGCACTCGGAATTTTGAAAATCAGCTCTGCAACATCAGTTGTCGAAAATAAGATGAAATAAAATCTTTTTGGATTTTACAAAATTTTATGCTAAAACACACTAATGAAAATCTTTTTGGGTTTTTGTTTTTTTAATGACAAACAGTAAAGAAATATTTACAGACAATATTTTTTGTGAGTTTGTGTAAGAGGATCATATCAGTTTATGAGACAAATCACTAACACCGTTAAGCTTTAAACATTTTAAGTTCTAAACGATTCACTTAGATTGTCAGTATACTGATCCACTTAAATTTTCACACAAAGTTCAATTGTTTCAAGATACGAGATTAGTGTTTTAATTGACTTAAACTTATTCGCGTGTCTCACCTCTGAATATACTCCCGTATCCAGACTCCTATGTTCAGTCTTACAGGTGAATGTACACTAATGATCTGTAAACGGGTAATGCGAGACCATGAGAGCTCAGGCTAGAACTTCCGTTCAATCAGAGAGATGATGGCTCGTCTTTCGGTGTGTCCCGTTTGGGGATCTTATCTTCAACAGCACATGATTAGCATTTTTCAATGTTTCATCATTTTTTATGCTGAGGGTGGGCTTTATGATTAAAGCTGTGCAGAATATTATACGAGGACTAGGCTATTGCTTCCGCAAAATCAGAAGTCCTGGTATAATACCCCAGATATCATCACGCACAAAGACCTAGTATGTCAGAAATAGAAAGCCCTTCAAACAAGATTTCAGGGGTTACCTATATATCCGAGAGATGCTCCCCACGAAATAAGTAAGCTTTGATATTTAGGTTTATATCTCGAAAACAATCTACTAAATGAGTAAAAACCTACTGACATGTCATCAGTGAGACCGTTTATCACATTTGACTTTCCAATTATTTAGCATGTTGTGATAATCTACTGATGTACTATCATTTCCTCTTTTTCACAACAAAACTCATTTTTGATTTTTCGATGTTTTTGGCTTTTAGATTTTATCATGTTTTTGGCTTTTTTCAAATTTTCAAAATTTCTAAATTTTTTACTCCCCCTAAAATCAAAAATATGTTTCAATTTTTGATTTTCTGGGAAAATTTGAAAATAAATGCAGTAAACTGTACAAATAAAGTGACAAACTGATGTGAATTGCTTCAATTTGCCATCCACTTGGCTTAAACAATCAGAACTCCCCCTGACAACAAACTATTTTCTCAACTTCGACTATTTTCTCCACTTCAATTATTTTCTCCACCACCTTCTCAATCACATTCGGTTCTGTCTCAACTTCTATCATCACTTCACTTTCTACAACCTCGACCTTTGTGTCGATTTTTCTTCAACTTTTGCCTTATCAGCTTCCATCTGAACTTTATTATGTTCTTCAGCTACCCTTCTTGCTTCAATTTTTGCCTTTTGTTCAGCAATCCTTCTTGCTTCCAATTCTCTCTTCAGTCTAGCAACCTTTTTTCTTTCAAAATCTTGATTTTATCTACAAA
Organism: Helianthus annuus; assembly: GCF_002127325.2. Lineage (NCBI taxonomy): Eukaryota > Viridiplantae > Streptophyta > Magnoliopsida > Asterales > Asteraceae > Helianthus > Helianthus annuus. Next base: position 158,409,041 of record NC_035441.2, on the reverse strand, counting down.
AAACAAATTAAAACTGTAAGAATCCAAATTTTTTCTAGCTTTATTAATATACTCTTCCTCATCATCAGTATCCTCATCACTTCCTGAAGAGTTAAAGATCGATATTCTTCTAGGACGATTCTTAGATTTGACTGATTCTTCTCCTGAGGTTGAATCTTTAAGGATTCGAGCAACAAATGCTGTTTTTTCCAAGTTCTGTTAGGATCATACTTATCCCAACTGAATCCTTCTGGAAGCCTTTCATCTTCTTGGTCTATCCAACCATGACAAGTTTTACCCTTTGATTCTTCAATAGTACGTGAATGTGAAGATTGTTGTTGATGTGGTAGTTGAGCAACCTGATGATAAATTGCCTTTCGGTGATAATCGTTGTTTCCGAATGGATCTTGTCTTCCGGTTGCTTCTCTATTTGTACACTCCCATTTCAAATGTCCTTTTTCTCGGCAATGAAAACAAGTAACCTTCGATTTGTCAAAACCTAGCTGAGATGTAGCAACATCACGAAGATCATCTCTACCGGTGATTTGTTTGAATTTTTCTGCTCTTCTCAAAACACTAGCTAAACACCACTTGATGTCCATCAACTCAAGTTCCTCAGAATCAATCTGATCATAATCCTCTATAGTGAGCATCAGATTTCCAATTCTTCCAACAACTAAGCTTTCATACGACTCTAACACAGTAACAAGTGATGCCATGTGTTGCTTAGCAATATCTGGAGAGAAATTTTGACCATTTTGAATATTCAATGTACCATTACATTGCAAATTTGTTGAACTCCGTTGTTGAGAACTTGGTGTTGAGAAATTTGGATCAAAACTTGAATACGACGAATAATATCCACCACTCTGAGTTTTAGTGCTAACATTTGATCCAGAAGTACCATCAGCACTGAAAGCAGTCTGAATCTTCGGACTTGATGTAGTCGCAACACTGCTTCCTCTATATATACACTAACATCTTGTTGCGCACCCGGATTCTTCATGATAGCAGTTTTCTGAACATCCAAATCATGTTCTTCAAGCTTCTGAATAAACTTACACATATTCATATCTTCAGATTTTCGCATATGTTTTAAAATCAACAGATATGTTCCCCATTTATTCTGTGGTAATGCATCGGCTAACTTATCAACCCATTCATCATCTTCTTTCTTGATGTCCAATCTTTTCATCTCCTGGACAAGATGACAATATCTCTCAATAGTCTTCCTAGTCGTCTCATCTTCAAAAGTTGTAAACATATCAAATGATTTCTTTAGTAATGCACGCTTATTTTTTATCATATCAGCACTTCCCTTAAACTTTTGAATCAATGCTAACCAAATTGATCTAGCAGTTCCCTCATGTTGAAGCAACACGAAAATATCTTCTTTTATAGCTTTTTGGAGAAGGCTAATCATCATCTTTTCACTGGTGTATCTTAATTTTTCATTCGGTGTAAATTTACTTAATGGTTTTTCATTTTCAAGATTATCTTTCGGTCTAACATGTTCTTTCTCTATCAAAACCAATGCATCAAACTTATTTCCTTGCACCCAGTTTTCAAAACGATTTTGCCATCCTTTAAAATCCTCAATGTACATAAGCTTTGGAGGCTTTTGGAAAGTTCCCGTTTCATTTTCGATTTCAACAGTTTCGGCAACTATAACTGGAGCAGCTGGAGCAGTAGCAAAGGCGTTGTAAAACTCGTTATCCATGTTTAAGTATCGAAAGTTCAATAACTGATTGTTCAAAACTGTCTGGGTTCTCACACGATCTGGTTCAAACGAACTGGAGCAACGCACTCAAACAATCTGGTTAACTTTCAAACAAACAGATGACCTAAGTTCACTCCGTGCGAACTGATATAGTTTCAAACGACATGGTTCAAGTTCAATCCGTTCGACTTGGACCTAACTCAAACCGTGTGAACTAGATAACTTCCAAACGATCTGAATGTTTTAAGCTCTCCTCGTACGAACTGATACAATTTACAAATGACCTGAGTCACTTCGTGTGACCTGAACCTCTAACGAATCAAACTTCAAACGAACTACCTAAGTTTCAATCCGCACGACCTGAGTTCAAACCAAATGACCTGGACCACACATCGTACGAACTGAGATGGTAATTCAAACGAACTGGACCCTTTCAGGCACCTCGTGCGAACTGGTAACACTTTTCAAACGAACTGGAACCCACTTCATGTGAACTTATGAAACTTCAAGCAAACTGGGGTCACTTCGAACGAATTGATGAACCTTTCATGCAAACTGGGGTCAATTTCATGCGAACTGATGAACAACTTGTGCGAGCTGATGCTGATGTCACACGATCGGGTATGTTTTTGACAAAATTGATCAAGATTTAGGTCGAATTAGGGTTTGATTCTTTCACGGATTGTTTAAAACAGTGTTTTGCGTGTTATATCACACAATCAGTCCATTTTATCCGTAAAATCTTAGTTAATTTGATGAAAAAGTGTAAAAGAATGAGTAGAAGTCAGAATTTTCGGTGAAAACAAGCTGAAATGGTACGAACTCTTCCTCCTAAGCTTTGATACCACTTGTAGGATCATTGTTTGACCTAAACGAGTCGATCAGAAGAGTTCTAATCCAAACCAAAGGCGGAATTCAATGATTCGGATTTGATTACAGCTTGATTCACACTAGGATTCACTTTAACTGTCTAGTATATTGATTTGAAAGCTTTACAGACCACTTGACACTTCGGCTGCACCTCTGCTCCGGAATCAGCAACGTTACAAATGAAATGACCAAGACACATATATATAGGATTGCCACTTCGCATGAAACAGACATGTCCAGTTCGTACGAACTGGCCAGTTCGCATGCATGCCACATAAATATGTCACATAATAAAAAAAACTAAGTAGATTAACTTCAGTTAGTTAGTATGAGATCGTTAAAGAAAAACGCATTCAAACTTAGGATTTTCTTTAAACATTTCCCTAGATTGGATTAGTTCCGAACAAAACATATACTCTATGTTGCTCACCAAATTCTCGAAGTAGACACTTGATTTTACACATGTTTCAGGTAACAATGTTTGAGCTATTTCCAAGACTTGCATCACATAGGAGCTTTATACTTAGACCAATATTAATAAAGTGGGTTACTGCATTTTATTTTTATTAAGTCTCTAGCTAATATGTATTCAAGTAGGTTACTTTGACCGAAGTTAATTCATTTGTGATGCTTGAAACAATTTTTTGATATATGTTAATAGTATTTCTCGTATTGGGTTTTCTATAAATGTTTGCTAGAATGTATTTAACATTCTTCTCGCTTTAATCCTTAATCTGTTTAAGACTGAGTTTCGAACAATTGGAATCTTAACAGGTAATTGTAAAATAACATAAGATCATAAAGTGATATACATAACACCGATGAGTAAACCCACACCAAACGAATATCCAATGGGTATATAACTAGATACATGGCACAACTTAATAACCATATATGGGTACCAAAAGTGTTAACTCCCAGTCTCCCAATGTTGAATAATTAGCGGTGAACAAAAAACCTTTTAACCGAACCGAAATGGAAATAACCGGCAAAATCAAACCAAAATAACCGACCCAAACTAATAATTGGCGGCTCAGTTTTGTTTTTCTAAACCAAAATTATGTTTGATTTCGACCTCATTCCAAAATTAAATTGTACTTGAACCACAACAAAACCCCAATCTAACAACACCGAAACCAACCCAATCCACACCAAAACCTAACCGAACATGGGAACCAAACCACAATGAACTTGTTTGTTATTATATCTACGTCCCAAATTCATTATTCTGCGTCGAAAGTGTTAGTCTCAAATTCATTAATAAGTGGGTTAACAAATACTTAAGCCAAAACATCCGGGCCCAAATACATTATTTCATGCCAATTTCTTTCATGCCTAAAACATCTCAAGCACAAATGTAAAACTAAGAAAACTAATGTCAATGATCTCTAGAACAAGTGGTGAAAGACTTGCATTTCTTTTGAGAGATGCAAGTTCAACTCTCACTTGGTGCAGAGTGAGGCGTTGGTGGGCAATGATAGAGACCCAGGGAAACTTGGCTTCGATCCTTGAGCCAAATGGGTTTTTTTACCGGTAATTTCACCGTCGTGCCTACGGGCGGGTGAGTTATCGGATTTCCCCGGAATTGGTGGTGGACCCGGGTTACTCTCGGAGTACTCCGTTTGGTTCCGTAGGTACCCCGAGAGTACTCGAGATTGATTCTCTCGGCCGTTCAAAAAAAAAAAAAAAAAAAGAAAACTAATACATAATCAAACCCAACCCATACATAAAACCGAAAATCAAAA